>NC_090244.1:24223478-24523478 GCF_024489055.1 Chanodichthys erythropterus
GCCGACTTTTACTCATTGTGACTTTATTTATGAATCGATGACAGCTAATTCAGTGGGTGAAAGGCGTTGCCAAGCAATGTACAATGTTTAAACATAAGGGGACGCCAGGGGCATCACTAGGCCCTTTTTAGGGGGGCTTCAGCCCCCTAAACTTCTGCCCAGCACCCCTAAAAAAAATATTTGATTAATAAATTTTTGATCGCTTCAGTCCCCTTTAAAAAAACTCATTTGAAACGGCGGCAAGCTGCGTCAAGTTTCGGCTCCTCCCCTTATCTGAGTCTGCTTGGATTTAGCGAATTTTTCAATCTGCAGGGGCGCCGAGCAGAGCCAACATCAGAGAGCACAAGGTGTGTGTCGTGTGTGCGTGCATTTGTTGATAGATTGCTAATGCTATGATATTACATCTGCATCGGTGCAGTTCTTTGTCATAAATGCATTGCAGTTTACATAATGTAATGTTACTGGAGCATTGGGAGCACATGGGATGGCTCGGTTTCTCATCCAATATCAATACGTTTCGCTGCGTTCACCTTCAGCCCTTGTGGTGGTTGTTTTTTGTTCCTACAAAAATGAAGTGATTAACACCCATGAAAACATACTTTAGATTCAGAAAACGATCATGATTTATTTTAATTTACTTTTTACAATCACAGACATATTATAATGTATTTTGACATTACATTATGCAGCCATGCACAGAAATGACACACATCATTGTCTGAAAGCACTAGATGGCCCAGAGAGAGAATGTGGAGTTATTTTGTTTTGTATTATTAAATATAGTTTTGTATTAAGTAATAATGAATCAGGAGGAGTGTCATGATACATAAATTAGAGTAAGCGTAGAGTAAAGGGATTTTTGATTTTCTTGATTTATACTATTTATACTAGATTTGTACTTGATTTATAGAAGTGGCAAATTTCATGTTGTTATTTTTAATAAATAGAAATAAATATAGAACAGATTAATCATATTGCCAATAGACAATTACATTAATACATGGTTTGTCTATATTCTTAATGAATATTAGCTGGTTAGTTAAAATACTTAAAATGACATCAATTTTCATGGGGTGACTTTATGAATATCCAACCGTATTGTTGATTATAAAGGCTAAAAAGCTAAAAAACTAAAATAATTTATATTTCATTGTAGATGGATATACGACATTTTTTCTTGTCGTGCGGGAGTAGGTCTGCAAATGAGCAACAGTCAGTCAAATAATATTTTTTTAATCATAGCCTACCCTTATTGGGGGCTGAGCCCCCCTAAAATCTAAATCCTAGAATCGCCCCTGGGGAACGCGAAAATTTGACCTGCGCGACGCTTATAGGTATAAATGCCCCGTTTTTTGATCTGGTTTTATCTAAACAATTTTTAACACCAAGGGATTGTAAATTACACAATTTTAGTAAAAGTCAATGAGTGGGAGACTTGAATGTTTTATTGAAAACCTGTTATGTACATTTGAAAAACAGCCACGGGCGGTTCTAGTGTTAATGGACCTGAGATAAAACTAACAATGATCAGTTGTGTTTCTAAACTAACATTAACAAAAAATAACACTTTCTGTAACAAATGTAGCTATTGCTCAATCTTAGTTAATGCATTAAATAGAGTAAAGTGTTATCTGTTGTTCTTTATAGCCTAATTCTTTTGCATTTTAATCAGTTTGAAAATTTCAGTCAGAGTTGTTCTTGTTTTATTACAAAAAGAGTTCTTAAACATGTTAAACTATGACAAAAATGGTTTTGCAACTTATTTTAATATTGTGATAATACCGTACACCGTGATAAAAGCTTCATCAATTAATCGCAACATGGAAATTTGATACCGTCACATGCCTAATGCTCATTATATATATATGTATATATGTATATACACACACACGCTCTATTTATAATAACGGTTTTCTATTTAAATATATTTTAAAATGTAATTTATCCTTGTGTTGGCAAAGCTGAATTTTCAGCATCATTAATCCAGTCTTCAGTGTCACATGATCCTTCAGAAACCATTCTTATTGCTGATTTGCTGCTCAAGATTTTTTTTTTTTATTATTATTAATCTTTTGTAACATCATAAATGTCTTCAATGCATCTGTTGAAAAAAAAAGTATTAATTTCTTTAAAAAAAAAAAATTCCTACTGACTCCAAACTTTTGAATGGTAGTGTATAATGTTACAAAAGCTTTCCATTTCAGATAACTGCTGTTCTTTTGATCTTTCTATTTAACAAAGAATCCTCAAAAAAAAATTTAACACAACCGTTTTCAACATTGATAGTAATAATAAATGTTTCTTGAGGAGCAAATCAGCATATTTCATGTGAAACTGAAGGCTGGAGTAATGATGCTGAAAATACAGCTTTGTCTTCATAGGAATAAATAACATTTTAAAATATATTTAAATAGAAAATCGTTATTTTAAATTGTGAAAGTATTTTACAATATTCCTACGTTTTGTTTTTTTTTTGTTTTTTTTTTAACTAAATAAATGCAGCCTTGGTGAGCATAAGAGACTTCTTTTAAAAACATTAAAAATCTTCCAGATCCCACTTTTCCCATCCAACTTTTGTATACACACACACACACACAAATGTACAAGCACAGATATATACATGTATAAATGTTTATCAGAGTAGTATCAGAAGTTTTTCCACATATGGTTTGAGCATTCTCAACTCAATAACTCAACTTGAATTTTATCATTCCCTAGTCAGGGAGCAACATCTAAGAATGCTAATATAATAATCTACACATTTGAACTACTGATTCAAATGTCTAACAACAACATCCAAGACTCTGTTTTCTTTGCCCTGAAAAATGTTCTGAAAATTAAGTGAAATAATTACTTTGGCTTCAGCTCGTGATAGCTTCATGAAATGTTACGTCTGGCAGAGAATTTGGCACTGACTTATGGACACTGGAAAAAGAGCAAAAAACTGCTAAGAACCGTATTTATGGCTAGAATGAAAAAGAAGGAAAACTGACAAGAGTAGTTTGAATACAATGCAGTGAAATATTAGGAGAACCATCAGGTGTTTCCCAATCTTACTGGTCAAATGTACCAACAAAGCCCCATCTGTAGGACTCAAAATACACCTTTACCAATATCAAATCAGATATGGGTTCCTATTTAAGACTCCAGTAAAATTAGAACTTTTGCCTGCTGTCTGTTTGACCTGAAACTAAACAAAACAAAATACAAAACCCAACCAAAACGAAATCTCTTTTCTCTTTCAGGGAAAATGGTGCAAAAGTTGATGACTCATCCTGGACTATGAAGATTTTTGTCCAATCAAATGCTTTCTAGAATGAGAATGTCCCTCCCCCTAAAACCACATGTACACTGTATAAATAAATAAATAAATAAAAATACAATTTTACAGTCTGGTGAAAACAGAGCAAGCTGATTACTCATCCTGCACTACATAGATTTTGTCCAATCAAATGATTTCTAGAATGATAATGTCCAACCTCCTAATGCCACATGTACACTGATATCTCATTTAGAATACTTAAAAAGGACAAAATTAACTGAAAATAAATTAATTAATCATGATTATTTATCATGTTTAACAAATTAAAAGGGGGAAATGAATGAAAAAAAAAACACTGAATCACTAAGTCATTTATAATATTTACAATCTATATACAATTATTTACATAATATAATTAAAAAAAAAATAGTTTTTTAATCTTTTCTTTATATGCTTTTATTTTAACCCTAGAACGCAGGAACCAATAAAAATACCTACACAAATGCATAAAGGGGGGCAAAATTAGCCGTAATGGACTTACTGGTTTTCTTCATAAAATCGATGTTCTATTAAATAAATTATTAAAAGAACTGATGATATACAAATGTTTTAATATGTCAAACATGGTTATTTTTTTCACTTCCCTTGTATATCAGTCCCTCCAGAAAAACGCGATTATGCGATCGCCTGATTTCATGCATAATCAGTCCGCATATTTATGCGGGGGTCACATTTTTTCAAATACGCCGCACTTTCGCCGCATAAATTGCCGATTTCAGCAAGCAAAATGTATGCGGGGCTAGCATGATTTCATAATCCCTGCATTTTCATTTCAAAAAAGTCACATATATCTTAGCAGAAAGTTGAAAAATGTTGCGTTTACTTCACACAAGTAAAGCGCCATTATTTTCCCCCTATTGCCATGGGAACCTTGTGAAGTGACGTAATTACGCGACGTGAACATCATCTGCAAACCATGAAACCATGATGAAGCACACAAATCATTCTCATTTGCCAATAAAAATAAGCGCAAAAGACCGTGCAAAGCAGTTTCCCGGTGTGTTACATGACAGTGGGGGCAAAATATTTTGCACTCCGTGCAACTGCCTGTTGATGCTGGAAAACCACTTTCACTTTGCCACCGCTAAGGATGGTTAAAGCAGCAGCGGTTCAAGCAGGCAGGAAGAAGCACACATTTTTTAAAATATTTTATTTATTCATTTTTATAGAAGTTTATTTTAAGTTTATTTTATATAGCGCCTTTCTACAAACTCATATTCCTTTTGTAAAGCTACAGAACTTGTTTGACTCAATGTTTTGTACGTTTGAGCCATATGTTAATTAAGGTCTGAAATAAAACAGAATTGAGAACTTAAATATTCTGTGATTTAGTATGCTTGCTTATCATAGGAAGTAATAGGAAATTACTCTTTACATTAAAGTAGTAGCCTTGTGAGAACAGGGTGTTGGGGGAAATCACCTTTTATTTTTTTCTGTTTTTCATCAAACCGCAGTTTTTGCAAGTTCCCGCAATTTCATCGCATAAAATTGCAAAAATATCCTGCATATTCCATCGCATTTTTTAAGAAAACGTGCCGCAAAATCAAGCATTTTAGCCCGCAACAATCACAAAAAAATTTTGCGTTTTCTGGAGGGACTGGTATATATGCACTACAAAAGATAAAATTACTGTTGTAAAATGCAGTTGTACTTTTTCTGAGCAACGAGCAATCAAACAAATTCAGAGCTACTGTAAAGTATGCTGTAGTCTGAACTTCCATTCCTCACATTTCTTATACAGATAATATGAAAATGATCTTTGTAGACAGGAACAGAACATTTGGCTGGTCCCCAAGATGTAGGTGAACTCAGGTTTATATTACATCGAGGGGACATTTGGTTCCCACAATGTAATATAAACAAAGGCACACACACACACACACCCTGCTGGGTCAATTTGACCCCTTTATGCATTCTAGGGTTAAGTAACCCCTGCTGTACACATACCCACAGTTGGGAATCACTAGCTTAGATGATTTATGACAAAAACAAGGCCATGTATTTAAATCACTGAGATGAAAGGTGCACATAAACATCTCTCTTATAAGCAGAGCACTCTCAATTGCTCGCTCTCATGGATTTGACAGCAAAGTTCATCAGCTTTTCATCTCTGTAATGCCTGTGATGTCATCTTCAATCACAGCAGGCATGGTTATTTTTCAGACCCCTAAAAAAAATCCTTTCTTTAGCCTATTTATTCTTTCCAGCTTTCAAGTTATATTTCTGTAATATCTGATCGCTTGATACTACATAAGATGCCGGCACTCCGAGTGCAAATCAACAAACCAATATGGTTGTATGATTTCAGTGAGGAAGAATTCAAAGTGACCAAGACCAAACTCCACAAACATTAAACACTGTCTACTCCTTTCCAGTGTGTAAATAACCTAGTTGAAGCTCCAGAAACTGCATCCATCCAGTAAAATGCCCTTTCAGTCGCTCCAACCGTGCTTATGGCCTCCCCCCTAGTGGCAGGAAGCAGTATTGGTTAAAGGAAAAAGTGATAAATACAGTTCCCATGGCTGATGATTCTAAAAATACACACACAAACTGCATTAAGATCAAACCGATCAGTAGTAAACACAAAAACACACAACCCAGTTAATGTCAACCATCTGAAAGTCTTGCATCGGGCCACCTTACAATCTTCTGTCAGGGTGAAATACTTTCCATCAGGAGATAAATCAGCTCAGATTTAGGAGTTGGAGCATGTTCAAGGTTCAGAAGATACATTATTATCAGACGGCTCATCTTGGAACATGTTTTTAACTCTGGAAGAGCAGAGAAAGACAGGAAAGGCGGTCGTAGTGGAAACTAAACTGACGCTAAACTGTAATTTTCCCGTCGGTGATGTGAAGACTTTGTCATTGAGCAGCTAGCAATGCTTTGAAGCAGGTGTTGAAACGGTTTCCTTCACAGACTGTCTGAAGATGCGGAAATATGGATTCAGACTCCGTCAAGCTTATGAATCGTTCATAAATCGTACACAAACTAATCCTCCTCCAAATGCCACTCGTTTCACAGCACTCTCCTACTGGTGTTTATTATAACAAGATGAAGCACCATGATGGAAAACCTTCATTGGCATTTTAACCCGGGAAAACACTAATTTAGGCGTCACAGTGTGCTATTCTCTGAACAAAATAGCTATGTGTCATTTAAGCAGCCTTGTTTTTCTGATGGGGGTTTTTGGTAGTGCTTGCGGGGGTAGGATTTGGGATTAGCCAGGCCGACGAGTCAACGCAAGATGGACATGAAAATACATCAATAATAGATGTTTTGACCATCATCAACATAATAATAAGGATCATTCTGTCTACCTCAACGACAGGGGGGTGGATGGGGGACAGCGGCGCTCCATTCAGTTTCAATTGAGCTTTTGTGCACTGAATTCAAAAACAAACTACAGCACATTAAAGCACCGATTCACAAATGATTCAGTGTTCATTTTAGCGAATCAAAAACATACAACGCAGTCTAGTTCAAATTACTCTTATGTGTAGGTTCATTTAATGTTTCATTCACAAAGATACATTTTTTTCACTGAATGAAAAGGTTAGTTCAGCCAAAAATTTTAATTATCCCATAATTTACTCACCCTCAAGCCATCCTAGGTGTATAGGACATTCTTTTTTCAGTCAAACATAGGGTTGCAAAATTCTGGGAATTTTCAAAGCTGGAAACTTTCCATGGGAATGAATGGGAATATATGGGAATTAACGGGAATATATGGGAATTAACTGGAATTAATGGGAATAAACAGGGAATTTGCAAAATTACAGGTTAGCCTATGACAGGGTACTTAAATGTAGTTGAAAAGAACATCTTGCAACATAATTTTTGCAATAACAACCATATTTAATGCAATTTTAGTTGATTTTTTACCCTGACATTCACACAGCACACTACTTACTGCAGTGCTATTGAGGACACACCCCCTGCATGCACTATGCATTGCCCCAGTCCATACATGCACATTTGATCAAAAATACAGAAAAAAAGCAGTAATATTGTGAAACATAACTACAATTTAAAATAATGGTTTTCTATTTTGATATACATAAAAATATAATTTATTTCTGTGATGCAAAATTCGCATCATTACTCCAGTCTTCAGTGTCACATGATCCTTCAGAAATCATTCTAACATGCTAATTTATACTCCGTTATCAATGTTGGAAACAGTTGTGCTGCTTGATTCTTTTATAACCTGTGATGCTGTTCTTTAAATTTTTATTCATCAAAGAATCCTAAAAAAAGTATTTATTTAAAATAGAAATCTTTTGTAACAATATACACTTTTGGGGGTCAGTAATTTTTTTTCTTTCTTTTTTTTGAAAGAAATTAATACTTTTATTCAGCAAGGATGTGTGAAATTTTTAAATTAAAGTGATATTGTTAGAAAAGGTTTCTATTTTGAACATTTTTTTTTTATTTTTAACTTTTTATTAATAAGTGAATCCTGAAAATAGTTTTACAGGTTCCAAAAATATTCAGCAGCACAAATGTTTCCAACAATGATAATAACTAAGTATCAAATCAGCATATTAGAATGATTTCTGAAGGATCATGTGACACTGAAATAAATAACACACAATTGTTGCAATAAAAATATATTTTTTACATATTTACTAAATTAGAATGAATTGAATGCAAAAAATAAATAACTTATTTTATGTTATGACCAAACAAAATGTTTATATTTGTTTTTACATGATATTTTTATTATTTTCCCCAAATTTCCAATTAATTCTCATAAATTCCCATAAATTCCTGTTAAGTTCCCAAATTGGAATATTTCCAAAATTCTCCAGGTTAAGTTCCCGTGGAAAGTTTCCGGAAATTTACCGGAAACTTTCCGCCCCTTTGCAACCCTAGTCAAACACAATCATTAATATATTAAAAAAAGTGAAGCGATGCGTTTTTTGTAAGAAAAATATCCATAATTATAACTTTATACACTAGAATCACTAGCTTCCATATGCATGTCGATTCTGGTGAAAGACTTTGACCTGACGCATGATGTATTGACAAATGCGGAAACGCAGAGGATAGAGAACTATTGCAAGTATACTTTAGGTACATTTTAAATATCTTGCATTTAAAGACTGGTATTATACAGAGATCATACAGCCTTTATTAATAGTGATATTTAAACACATTTTAGGCGTAATATTGAGAAATGTGCATTGTGCGATAAAGAAACAAAGAAATAGCTAAAAATCATTGTAGGCAATCACAGACATATCTGTTGAGCACGTAAACACGATGGCCAATCAGAGGTGTTCAAGAATCCGCTCAACAGCGTTTTTAAAATTTCAGTACCAACTTGGTACCAAAGTCAGTATTTTTGACAGACCTACTTCAATGTGAAGCCCTGAAAGGAAAGCTTTTTCCTTGACATCACCTTCTAACCTGTCGAGCTGACATTCAACTCATCCAGAAAATGACTGCAATACCAGACTGTCAATCAGACGCCTTTGAGTTTATCTCTGCACTGCTGTCAATTAACATTCATTAAGTCTAGACAAAATGGGGTAAAAGAGCTGGCAGAGGCTTCCATGGAGTAAAAAATTTGCTCTCGCTCTTAAGCAAACCACAAAGGAAAAACACAACTATCATTAAGCACAATAAATCTGTCATAAGTAGCACGCTAACAAAATTGTTAACAGTGTGCAACGTCGGATATACCTTACGGTATATTCATGTGTGAAGGTTCAACTGTGGGGATTTTCCATCATTCTAATGGCTTTTTCTCTCAGCAGTGATGATTGTTGTATAATCTTGCATACAAGTCAAACTGCACTACAGCCTAGAGCTAGTACAAAACTATAAATTAGACTAGACAGACAAAAAATTAGAATGCCAAATGTCTCCGGATACCATCTAAATGTATGAATAACAACATTTAAAGCTATTATTTTTCCCCTAGACAGAAAATGGCATTTCAAATAACACAATCCATCTATATATCAGCCAGGCTGATATTTGGGCATTTTGAGTTCGATGACTGATCAACTGACAAACAGAATCTATCATTCAGCCTGGTTTCAGCCAAAAAAAAAAAAAAAAAAAAAAAAAAAAAAAAGCTTTGTCAATGGTTATACGCTACCATTTTTTTTAATGTATCTGAAAACTGAAAATTCAAAAATGGTAGGCTAATATTTAAATGAGCTTATCTTTTTTGGTAGGCTAATATTTAAATGAGCTTATCTTTTTTTATGTATTCTTATGTATCCAATAGTGTATCTTATTTGCTATAATTAATCTATGTATCTGCACGAACAGATATCAGAAATATAAAAAACACTCATCAGTTGACCACCAATATCTGTAGTTTCTCATAATTTTGCTAAGTACAACATGTTCCAGGACCTTATTGGTTTGTGAATAACAATCCTACCAACCAATCAAATTCTAAAGATATGGAAAATGAGTATGGTTAAGGGCTTGAACAGCAACCTTTAATTTCCGTTCATTTTACTTTAACACATAGTAAGTTAACATGTAATTTTTAAGATTATGTTAGAACCAAGAGAAAGTTACTGGCAAAAAAAATGTTTATTGATGAAGAGCTTTTTTATTAATAATAATTAATAAGAACACACAAAAAGAAGAATTAATTCAAATAGATTAATAAATAAATAAATATTCACAATTATTACTTAATTAACAATTAAATAATTTTAAAACCAATTAAAAAAAAGATATGATAATGAAAACATGTTGCAAAATGTTAAGAATACTGTTTTTAGTAAGAAAAATGTTTAAGAAGGAAAATATGAAAAAAAATCATTCAAAAGATTGAATATTCTTTTATTCAGCAAAGATAAACTAAACTGTTTAAAAGTGGCAGTAAAGACATTTATAATGTTATAAAATAGTTCTATTTCAAATAAATGCTTTTTTTAACTATCCATTTATCAAAAAATCCTGAAAAATTTCATAAAAAGTGTTTGTCAACATTGATAATAAGAATTATTAGCACCAAATCAGTATATTACAGACATGTGATCAGCTAAAGACAAAAAGAAGCAAAACAATTATCAAAAAAGAAAATAAATAATTACAATTATTATTTTTACAGAACAACAGTAAAATTACAATACTAACATTTATGGTCGTCTTAATTTCTTTGCTTTCAAACGAACCCGCAGAGAGACATTAACACTTCACATTTTGTGATTTCAATAATCATACTGTTACCAATCTGTATGTTTGCCCTCGTATGTTAACCCTGAATATTTTTTCTCAGATTTACGCTTTTCACATGGGTCATACTTTTCAGGTCTGAAAACATGGAAATCTGTATAAATACTGAAAAATCACATCCCTGATTATAGAATGATTTCTGAAGGATCATGTGACACTGAAGACTGGAGTATTGATGCTTTGATTACAGGAATAAATTAGAATTGTAAAAAATATTAAAATAAAAAAAACTAATTTTAAATTGTGATATTTCACAATATTACTGTTATTACTGTATTTTTGATCAAATAAATGCAGCCTTTGTGAGCATAAGAGACTTCTTTCAAAAGCATTAAAAAAAATAAAAAATAAATAAAAAATAAATAAATAAAAATGTGTACTGACCCCAAACTTTTGAACGGTAGTGTACATTAGCACAGATGGTGTGAATACATCAGTTCACAGTGCATTTTATGTTGACATTTTTTTATTTTTAAGACATTTTTAATGACACAATATCAATGACTTAAAAATCTGATCACTGTCCAAGAACACATCTTGTACTTGGCAAAGTCACTGCAAGCGATACCCATAATAGGGTCTAAATAGACAGAAAAAGATGTATACATTTAGAGCATTAACACTGTAACAAATGTTGTTATAATGACAGTTAAGAGCCAGATTAGTGTGTTTAGGTTACATGAGGGAGGAGGAAGTTTTTGACATATAGGCTTGACTAGCTGTTTCCTAAACAGAGGGGTCTGTTCCTCTGATGTGAACCAAGTTGACTGATACAGTCTGTCCTGCCGAGATTCCCTCAGCCATAACCATAGCGTTATCAGAGATAGGAAGTGGAAGTGTTATTGTTATGAACCGGCGTCTGGGTGGTCGGCCCGACACATGAGTACATCATGCGTATTCAAACAAAAGATATTTGTAGAGATACAGTACGCTGAAGAAGAACACTAACAAAGCTACCGAGGGTTTATATCGTGTTGTTGAACATAAAGACGACATTCAAAGCTTTGCAAGCCGTTTTACTATAAAAAAAGCCAAAAAAAACAATGCATGCCTGCAAGTGCAAACGCAAATAAGCCTACAGTATAAGACATGTAGATCTTCATGGTTTGCTAAAGTACACAATTTAGAAGCACCCACTGGAATGAGAACATGTGCGTTGAGAAGTACAGTATGTACATGCTTCAGGCCGATGCTATGGCATGAGGCCAGATCAGACCTGTCCAAACTGCAGGAATGCCTCGCTCCACCCAAGATAAGCAGGTAGCGGCTAAAAATGACCTGAAAACAGAGTGCTAGCCAGAAAAGATGAGCCAAGTTCCTTGTCAATTCAGTCAGCATTTATAGTCTGTAGGGTTGTTTTGGAGTCTGGAGTCCAGACCGTTGACGACGCGCAGTCTCTGCCCAGACCCACTTGTTGATTCTTCACTGCGTTTCTGAAATGATTCAGCTAGCCATTTGTTTTAGTCTTGAGTCACACAAGATCTTTTTTAAGATCTAAGATCCAAAAGAATTTAAAGGGTAAGTTCACCAAAAAAAAATTCTGTCATTACCCTCATATATTTTTAAAACTTTTTTTTTCTTCGTGAAATACAATAGAGAAATTCTGAAGAATGTGCCGGTCACTCTTTTCCTTGCAACTACAATGACTAGAGTTTTCAAGCTTTAAAGGGTTAGTTCACCTAAAAATTAAATTTCTGTCATTAATTACTCCCCCACATGTCGTTTCACACCTGTAAGACCTTCGTTCTTCTTTAGAACACAAATTAAGATATTTTTAATAAAATCTGATGGCTTATTGAGGTCTCCATTCCCAGCAAGTTAATTTAGACTTTCACAGGCCCAGAAAGGTACTAAAGACATATTTAAATAGTTCATGTGACTACAGTGGTTCAACCTTAAATGTTATGAAGCGACAAGAATACTTTTTGTGCACCAAAAAACAAAATAACTTCATTCAACAATATCTAAAACACTGCTTCATGAAGCTTCGAAGCTTTACGAATCTTTTGTTTCAAATCAGTGGTTCAGAGTAGGGCTCGGTAAAAAATATATAGATTTCTCGATTTTTATTGATTCTCATTTTTACGAACCAATATCAATTCTTAAATCCCAAGAATCGATTAGTCTTCAGTTTTCAGTTAATGAATGAGCAGAATATGTAGCGCCTCCCATCCAATAAATGACAATAATCTTTGTGCTTTGTTACTTTTGATATGAAGCAAAGTCTCAGATTTCAAATGAAGTCCATTTTATTTTGAGATTCAAAAATGAATTACCGTTTTGGCGCTGTTATATGTGACGTGACAGATTGCTTTAGCGCCTCAGTTAAAGAGAAGCAGCAGCACAGAACGCATGTGAACATCCTCTCTCCGCTTTAATACCAGTTACAGCGCATAATATACACGACTAAACATCTGAGGGTATGTTAAAATATGCAGTACAACTTACCGAAATCCGTATCATGTCTTGTGTAATAGCTCAATCTGTGTTTTTTAAACCTCGATAAGACCTCAATAAAGCAGCTTGTAAACAAACTTGTCACGTAACGTCACATTTACCTCAGAAAAACATATTCAGTGACCTTAAACTCATTAGTCAGCTAAAAAAAAGTGTACTACAGAAAGCAACATTCTGATAAATATAGCTATGCACATATAGCCTGGGTGCCAGCCCGAACCCCGCCCACAACATTTTTTGGACGGGAAGTTCGGTCTGGACTCGATCCATTGTGGAGTAATTATGCTCGGCTCCCAAAAGGCATGTTTGAATAAATCAGTTATGACAGTCGTGATTTAAATGTTTATATTTTTAAAAAAACTAATTGGAGTAAACATATGATATGTAATTCTAAACTTTATTTATAATAAAAACATCACTGAGTGTAATTTAAGTGCTTGTATATAAATAAGTTCATTTAACATTCAATATTATTATAGTAGTACCAACTGACATGTGTAGTTTACAGCATTAGTTGAGAGATTTTTTTTTTCCTCTAGAAAATTTGCCATGTACTGTAACTGAAATGTTACATACAAAATGTGACCTGATCCAGCAAAATGAGACACAGTGACCCAAATTGAGATTTTGGTATTACTGGAAAGATGAGACAATAAGCTTTAAAATGATATCTTAGTCAAAGTCATACCTTGAATGGTTTTAAAGATATTTGAATTATGGTCGTCTGCCCTCTTTATTATTATATATATATATATATATATATATATATATATATATATATATATATATATATATATATATATATATATATATATATATATATATATATATATATATATATATATATATATATATATATATATATATATATATATATATATATATATATATATATATATATATATATATATATATATATATATATATATATATGCTATTAAACCAGGCTGAAGCTCAAATTATTTTAAAGTATTTATTTGAATTAACCCTTTAAGACCTGAAGGCTTTTTTAGAGGTGTTTTTTTTTTTTTTTTTTTCTCTGAGCGACACACACAAAAGTAAAGACTCATAACTCCAAAACTCTAGCAAGGAGAGTCAAAAGGTGGTAGGTATCATTTGAAAGAAAACATTTTAAATTTTAAGAAAATTTAAATTACATTACATTTGGACATTTTCTTGTTGAGAAACAGCTGATAAAAGAAAAATAATTATATAATAATTAAAATAATTTTTCTTTTTTTTTATTTGACATGGAATAACTCAGGAACACAATAAGATCGCTAAAAAAATCTTTTTTGGTGATACTCTCCTATATGTGAACTGCATCTGGTTCAGATTTCGTGGTGATAGCATAAAGAATAGTTTGAAAAATTATTGTTAATTTTTTTCGCAGCCAGGTGGTGCCAATGGGCAGTAAACTCTGGTTTAGAGGTGCTTCTCAGCACTCGTTAGGAGTTTTTCAAAATGGTTAGATGCATTAAAAAGATGAGACTCTAAGCTTTAAAATGATATCTATTTTGTGTTATTCCACGTTGGAAAACGAACATGGATGGGTCCGGGAACATTGGACACACACTATACATCCCGGAGAGATGAGACATGTTTTTAGCCAAGTATGTTAAATCATTACGTGAGTAATATCTTTTGATCACCATAATATATTATGTTGATTTTGGATTAATTTTTAGTGTGTTTACATTTCTAAGCTTTTTGATTGGTTAGGAGTTCATTTCCAGCGAATTTAGTAAAACCATGTCAAATTTAATAGTCATTTAAATACCTTTACTCAATTATCTGGACTACGAAACTTTGGGAGATTATTTTTGAAAGTCTGTTCTTTGAAATTAGCTTAAAAAATTAGTTTTTCCACATTATCGGCCCATATCTTAAAATAGAACTTTGCGACTTCCGACTCATTTCGCCAGAGCGGGTCACAAATAACTGAATCGAATCGAAATCGAATCTAATTGAAAGCATGTGAATAGTAATCAAATCGTGAAAACTGTGTCAATACCCAGCCTTAGTTCAGAGCACTGCCACAATCATGAACTTTCGAAACACTTATGAGGTAATGAAGACTCATTTACTGAAATCATGTGACTTTGGCAGTTTGAGATCACTTGATACACGCTCCGAACCACTGATTCGAAACAAAAGATTTGTAAGCTTCATTAAGCAGTGTTTTGTAATCGCCCATCATTAGATATTGTTGAATAAAGGGATTATTTTGTTTTTTGGTGCACAAAAAGTATTCTCGTCACTTCATAACATTAAGATTTAACCACTGTAGTCACATGAACTGTTTTAAATATATCTTTAGTACCTTTCTGGGTGTTTGAAAGTCTAAATTAACTCACTGGAATGGAGGCCTAACTAAGTCATCGGATTTATCAAAAATATCTTAATTTGTGTTACAAAGAAGGTGTGGAATGACATGAGGGTGATTAATTAAAACAGAATTTTCATTTTTTGGTGAACTAACCCACCCTTTAAACAGAACATGAAAGCACCATATAAGTGATTCATATGACTCATGTGCTACATTCAAAGTTTTCTGAAGTCATATGACATGATTTTTATGTGACTCCAAAATTTAACCCGTTATTTACTGAAAATCTCAATTTCTGCTTTAGCTCTCCTTGGCAAGTTCATGTGAAAAGTAACAATGTCAGTTTTGTGAAAGATGGGTCTCTTCAATGAATCAATTGCTCCTGTTCATAAAAACTGAATGATTCAATGTTTTGGTCTAAATGATTTCAATGGATCTTTTGAGTGAATCAATTGCTTCTGATCATAAATCCTGCCAGATTTGTGTATAAATCATTCTTTAAAGATGGATCTTTTCAATGAATCAGATGATCCTGTTAAAACAACCTGAATGATTCTATGATTTGGTCAGAATGACTCTAAATTCAGATTTGTGAATTAATCATTTTTAGAGATGGATCTTTTCAAGTAATCAATTTCTCCTGTTCATAAAACCTGAATGACTATGAATGAGTAATGATTCAGTTGAATCATGATTCATGATTCAACGATTTATGTTTTTTTTTTTTTTATTTAAAAAAAAAGTACATGAGAAGCTGTATTTATTTACATAATGAAACAGCTTATATTACATATATTTGTTTTTTTTTTCTCCAATACCGAATGAAAAACATTGTCGATAAGCAGTGCAGACATTTTCCCATGGAGTCATCAAAAAATTGTATCAAGTTTATTGCTTAGCTATCATTTTGGATAAGAGCTGAAAGTCTGGATTTGCTCTGGTCTCAAAACACAAATGAAACCCAATACATTCACATCAGACTGGATCTGATAGCAGCCTGCATTCACGTTTCATTCTCAAGAGGAAGACAAAACTACAGCCAGACATGAATAAACAGATGCAAACAAACATGACTAACCAGAAAGGCAGTCGATGATGCAATAAAACAGGGAGATTGACCGTTTGGCATATGATTATCGTCCTACTTAGAGGAAGTCATTTTTCAAACATTTTGGTTTCTGTTAAGTTTTTAGAATAGTCAATAAATCTGTCAAAATTAGTCAATAAATCGTGATTCAGTTAATACTCATTTTTATTGCTTAGAAGTTTCAAATATGACATCAACTTCGTCTCAGATGATTCTCCTAAAACTCCCTATGAGACACAAATGTGAGAATTGTTGGCATTCAGTAAGAGTATAGAGCTATAATGTTAATCGCATTGCTAAAATCAATTGGTTTTAAGAATTAAATGGGAATTGAGTTTGAAATCTCTGACTTTAGCACATTTTGAGATCTGTTCTGAAACTTCAGAGGAGATGAATGTGAGATTACTGAAGAGTTTATCTCAAAAGAAAAAGCAAAAGTCTCCATTTTCTCTCATTTATCTCTTTATTTTATATGAGAGGAATCTGAGTCAAAATTGATACTATTTGTGATTTTACTATTGGCAAAAATAAAGTAAAGTAAAAATCACTGATAATGATAAAAAAAATCAGTAAAAAAACATAATTTCATTGATATGTAATAAAACATTTTATAATGATAAAAGTTATTGCATAATTGAACAAGACGATGTGCTTGCTTGAGAGTTGTCATTTCTTGTTTTAAGAAAAGACATACAAATTTAGTGAGGTTTACATTTAAAACAAGGGTCATTATGACTATAATTATATTTTTTGTATTTTCTATGCAACATTATTATTATTAATTATCATTTTACATAAATAACATCTGATAATAACGGTATTATCCTGCGCAAATTGTATATTGTATTTTTACTAGAAAACAAGGTAAAAAAAAAATACTCATTTAGACAACGACCTCTTGCATTTTAGATTTCAATCCCAGTTTAAGTCAGCATTATTCTTAAATAAAATCATTACAATTATTTTTTTAACAAATGAAAAAGCTGAAAAATATTATGTTAATTATATGAAATGTTGGATGAAAAATGCACTAAAATTAAAGTTGTAAAATTACTAAAACGGAAATTAAATTATAGAAATTTAGAACAAAACAAATTGGAAAAAAAGAAAACAAAATATAGATAAAAATAATAAATACTATAATGGTATGCAAATTATATTAAAATAGCAGTCACAAAAATGGTTTGTAAAAAAAAAAAGCAGGAAAAAGCAGCAGACAGACTGGCTAAACCGACCGGCTGCTAGCTGCCTCACATTACAGAAGTAACACAGAGAAACTCTCACACCTAGATATTATCACATAGAGACTGTGTCTGTACCCCGAATTAGTAAAAACAAAAAACTTCCAAACCCATTTAATGGTAAAAATTTAATTGATGTTCAACAAATAAAAAATCGAGATAATAATGATAAACAAATGATAAAGCTTGTGTTGTTAAATATTAGATCACTTTCTTCAAAAGCACTTATTGTAAATGATATTATCACAGACAATAATCTAGATGTGCTATGTTTGACAGAAACCTGGCTAAAACTGGATGATTACATTACTTTAAATGAGTCTAGTCCTCGAGGTTATGATTATTGACACAATCCTCGACAGAAAGGCAAAGGGGGAGGTGTTGCTGTAATTTATAGTAATATTTACAGTATTAGACAGAAGTCTTTCAAATATAATTCCTTCGAAGTGATGGTACTTTACGTAACATTATGTAAGTTGACATTTGTGCTGGCTACTGTATACAGGCCACCAAGGGCACCATACAGACTTTATTAAAGAATTTGCTGATTTTCTATCAGAGTTAGTTCTAGCTGCAGATAAAGTCCTTGTTTTTGGTGATTTTAATATCCATTGTAGATAATAAAAAAGACTCATTGGGATTGGCATTTACAGACATTCTAAACTCTATTGGTGTTAGACAACACGTGTCAGGACCTACTCATTGTCGTAACCATACTTTAGATCTAATATTGTCACATGGAATCGATATTGATGCCGTTGAAATTCTGCAGCAGAGTGACGACATCTCCGATCATTATCTAGTCTCATGTATACTACATTTGGTCAAAGCGGCTAAACTGCCTCTCTGCCATAAATATGGTAGAACCATCACTTCTACCACTAAAGATCGCTTTATAAATAATCTTCCTGATCAGTTTCATCGCCTTAGCATACCAGACAGCTTAGAAGACCTCGATGTTGCAACAGAAACTATTGCCTCTGTCTTTTCCAGCACATTAGATTCAGTTGCTCCTTTGCGTTTAAAAAAGATTAAGTAAATGAATACAATGTCATGGTACAATGAGCACACTCGGGCCCTAAAAACAGCAGCCAGAAAAATGGAGCGCAGCTGGGAGAAAACCCAAACTAGAAGTATTTCGCATTTTGTGGAGAGAGAGAATGATAGAGTACAGAAAGGCCTTAAAAACTGCTAGATCTGCCTATTTTTCAAAACTTTTAGAAGAAAATAAACACAACCCTAGGTATTTATTTGATACAGTGGCTAAATTAACAACAAATAAAGCTTCAACTTCTGATGTTTCTAAAGAGCACAGCAGTAATAACTTTATGAACTTCTTTACTTGCAAGATTGATAATATTAGAGAACAAATTATAACCATGCAACCGTCTACTGCATTATCGTGTCAGACAGTGCATTGTAGTGTCTCTGAGGAAAAATTCAATTCATTTACTGCTTTACGAGAGGAAGAATTGTCTAAACTTGTTAAATCATCAGAATCAACAACATGTATGTTAGACCCTATACCGACTAAGCTATTGAAAGAGATGCTTCCAGAGGTTATAGATCCTCTTCTTAACTCCCTCGGGTCGGCGGTCACGCCGGCGTGACCACCGCGTTTTTTTTTCTAACCAGTGTGAAAGAGACTCAAAATACTCCGTCAATGTTGCACATACAATTAAGAGCTATACACCATTTTAATCTATGGAATATCTTCTTTTATTTGTGTACACTCAGAGTAAAAACAAAATGTGCTTTTTGCAAAATAAAGAAAACTAACATGATGCGTGATCTCTCGTCTCCCTCTGAACAAAGTCCGATCTGATAGTTCTCAGAAAATTAACTGTAACTTAGTGAATACTAATCACAAAAAATGACACTTATGTCTAAAGAAACATTGAAATGTCAGGTTTTAAATCATGTAAGTCAAATTGAAAACAAAAATTCTGTGTTTATGTAATCTATATGAAAAGAGAGCCATGTCAGAAGTCCGTGATTCAGCTCATTATCCGCTAATGCGGCCACGCCCACGGAGCCAGCGCTATTCAGAGGCAAATACTGATGCAATGCATGCATTCATCATCTCAATCGTGTATTTATCGTCTTGAAAAGTGTTTATCTGGATGTTAAAGCCATGGTTAGCGACCTCTAGAAGACATGCTTTAGTTCCTGGTTCCTGTTCTTCTTTAGATGAATTTGTGGACTAAAGGTGCACAGAGCACCCTCCGGCTGCAAGTATGTATTGAAAACAGTATCCAGCTTTCATAGTGATGACAATAAATATTGAATAAATATTACTCCTCTGTATAGAAAATTGACAAACATATGAAAATCCATCAATATTTATCCAAATGTGCATGCTTTTAAGCTAAAAGCCTATATGAAATGCCATAGAGGTAGCATAACTGTTCAGACACTTCGCATCACAGAAATGCATTATATTTTAAAGAATATAATAGAATACCATTATTTTAAATTGTAATAATATTTCACAGTATTGCTGTTTTTTCTGTATGTTTGATTTACACTATGATGAGATTTGAGACATGATCACAGAGGGTTTTTTCACAGCCTACCTGACTGAAAGGCCTCATTATTTATGCAGGTCATTAGAGCTATTTATGCGATTCTTTTGTCTTCTCAGGTGAGAATCACCCATTTTTCATGAGGATTCACGCCTCCACGCATACTGTGTTTCTTGACCAAAGATGTTTTAGAAACTTTAAATCTCTCTATTGTTTTATGTGAATAAGCAGGCAGCATAATTTTTTACCATTTTGAAGCAAAAACTCTAGTCTACAACCTCCAACCTCTTGTGAACACAGATTTAATATATATTTTTTGGCTTTATTTCAGTGACTTGAGTTTTTTGTTTTTTCAATAACCACGCATAAACGTTATTCCTTCAAAAATACAAACATGTACATACATGTTCCTCACATATTATTGTAGCGTAGTTTGTGCTGAATACACTGTAATGACACTTTTTCCATTAATATGTTTATTAACAACTGAAAAAAGCACAAATGTCAGGGCATGTCAAAACAGCAGTACTAGGACAGTTGCTTTTCAGTCTGTACATGCTACCCTTGGGAGATATCATTAGGAAGCATGGCATTAGTTTTCATTGTTACGCTGATGATACTCAGCTCTATATTTCTTCGCGCCCTGACGAAACTTACCAATTCGCAAAATTAAAAGAATGTATAGCTGATAAAAAAAACTGGATGACCAGTAATTTCCTACTACTAAATTCAGAAAAAACAGAGATTCTAATTTTTGGACTGAAAACCTTTTCACGTAATAGCCTAAAATACTGTCTAACACTTGATGGCTGCTCTGTTAAGTCTTCGTCGTCAGCTAGGAACCTGGGTGTGCTTTTTGATACCAATCTTTCATTAGAAGGCCATGTTACTTGCATCTGTAAAACCGCATTCTTCCATCTTAAAAGTATATCTAAACTACGACATATGCTCTCAATAAAGAATGCAGAACAGTTAGCCCATGCGTTCATGACCTTGAGGCTAGATTACTGTAACGCTTTACTGGGTGGTTGTTCCTCCCACTTGACAAATAAACTACAGCTCGAACAAAATGCAGCAGCTAGAGTTCTTACTAGAACTAGGAAGTATGACCATATTAGCCCAGTTCTGTCGTCACTGCATTGGCTTCCTGTTAAACATTGTATAGATTTTAAAATCTTGTTAATTACTTACAAAGCACTAAATGGTTTAGCTCCCCAGTACCTAAACGAGCTCTTAAAGCATTACAGTCCTTCACGTTTATTGCAATTTCAGAATTCAGGCCAGCTGATAATACCTAGAGCAGTGCTTCCCAAACTGTGGGCTGCGGCCCCCCAGTGGGCCGTAGCGGTATTGCAGGGGGGCCGTGGATAGGCTAAATCAAGATATTAAAATAATTTAAAAAATTAAAATATTCTAATTGTTCTGAAATGTGATTTATTCCCTCCTTATTACACAAACATAAAACATATAAAAACATTATTTTTTCACATTATAGCGAGGTGAGATACATTACTTATTTTCAAACTGACGTCAGTTGCTTAGCAGGAATTCACAGTTGGTCACAATTAACCTCCAATTCAATAATGTCACGGTGGAGCAGAGGATGACAATAACCCAATAACAGACCTAACTGCACTTCAAGTAAATGTAAAACTAGTAAGTAGCTACAGCGAGGAGTACATGTATCCTGTATGAACCTGAAAAGTTCATTTGCAAAAACTGATAAACGACATTTTAAATAAATAACTTACTGCTGTGCGTGTGCATTATTCTCCACATAGACTATAGCACGTTCTGAACTCAAAATCCGTTTTGTCAAAAAGCCGGTATTTTAGTCAAAGCTGACTAAAAGTGATCGAGGATTTATAATTTCGACTCCCGCAAGTCCTTGTACACCTTACACGACTTTTACCTGCTGAACCCTTGTTTGTCCTTTTGCGTTTGTGTATGTGTGCGCGCGTGTGTATGCAGAAGTGCGTGGGTGCGTGTGTGTATGTGTGCCGATGTTAGCGTGTTTGTGTGCACGTGTGTTTGAGTGCGTTTTAAATTACTTGGTTTTGTTTAACTCTGAAACATGAAATGTGGAGTTGCTTTTGCCAAAAAACGACTGTTGGAGTTATCCGCTTTTGCTAAAACTTTTAATTTTTTTTTTTTTTTTTTTTTTACATTTAATTTTGTAAGTTACCTGTATTTTTTGGAGTTATTACTTAATCAAAACAACCCAACTGCAGTTTGATTGATAAAAAACATGATTTGTGAGAATTCATAAAAAACGGAGTTATCTGTTTTTGCAAATGAACTCTTCAAATATATTTGTAAAGAATGTTTACGTCATCATAAAAATATTACATTTTATGGTAGTTTCTTACAAACTGAAAAAGAAATTCTTACAAACTGGTTAATAAATGTTGATCATTTTGTGCAAAGAGACTTTATGAAATATATATATATAGGTATATTAGATATATTGGTGGAGCTTTTGCTATGTTTTGGGGGGGGCCTTACCACTCTGAAGTTTGGGAAGCTCTGACCTAGAATATCAAAATCAACCGCAGGCGGTAGATCCTTCTCATATTTGGCACCTAAACTCTGTTACAATCTTCCTAGCATTGTTCAGGAAGCAGACGCACTCTGTAATTTTAAATCTAGACTAAAAACGCATCTCTTTAACCTAATTTATATTTTCAAATCTGTTAAAGAATTATTAGGCTGCATAAATAAGGTCAGCCGGAACCGGGAACACTTCCTATAACACCAGATGTACTCGTTACATCAGAAGAAGAATGGCATCTATGCTAATATTAGTTTTTCTGTTTATCCTGAGGGTTACCGTAGTCAACCGGATCCGGGCTGTATCCAGATGAGACCGAGGACCGGTGCCCTGACACGACCACAACGCAGCCCTGAAGTATCAACATAGATCGAGTCAACTAGATCATCCACTGTGAAGGCCTCATCGACACGACAGCCAGTGCAACAGTTCCTCAACAGACTGTCCATACCAGCGTGATGAATACGATCCTGGATGGAACTGAATTAAATACTTTGAATGTTGCGATCCTATCAGACTTATGATAGCAACCTGAATCATGTTCGCCAGAGGAGAACTGGCCCCCCAACTAAGCCTGGTTTCTCCCAAGGTTTTTTTCTACATTTAACACCTATTTGCCACCTGTTTGCCACCTGATGTCACCTGTTGGAGTTTAGGTTCCTTGTCGCTGTCGCCTTTGGCTTGCTTGGTTGTGGACACTTGACATTTGACTTGACATTTGATATTCAACATTATTCTTGACATTTATTCAACAGTGCTTTGATCTGCCTGCACTGACACTATTCTTTAAGAGCTGCTGTGCAGCCAAATTATATACCAGTTATCACTGTAAAGCTGCTTTGACAAAATCTGCATTGTAAAAAGCGCTATATAAATAAAGGTGACTTGACTTAAAAGTTGTAAAGTTGTAAATACAACAAAGATTATTAGAGTATGTTTTACAAGAAAATACAATTTCAGTCTTTCTACTTCAAAATTTCACATTTAATTCAATGGGTTACTTGCTGATTCTTTGTAAATATGTATTTACTATCAATTTTTAAGTAATAATTGTTTATACACCAACTTTTTTTCAGTGTCAATTCAAGTGTGCCATAGGTGGTTGAATGAAACCTTAGAATAAATAAGAAATTACCATATATTATAGCATTTTATGGGACCACACTAATGGACAACCTTATCCAAAAATGTTACATGCTCCACCATAGACTCCAGATCCTAATGTATATCAACACAGATTACAGATGACACTCAGCGTGCCTGTGGGTGATATAAGACAGAAAAACTCTCGACAGTACATGAGTGAAGTCAAGTCCTTGACAATGCATTAACGTACCTGCTACTCCATGCCAAAAACAGCATTTTAAATCCTATTTTCGAATGTTACGGTACTTTGGGCCAAATCCCATGAGTGACTCGCAACGCTTTCCCCTTGTCATTAGCCCACATGGTGAAGACAGGTACACAATGTGCAGAAAATACCACATTTCATCTCCACTGCATTATGCCTATACAATGAAGCACTGATTCAACATGGCTGTCCGCCAGCTTACTGAGTTCTGCCTTGGCTTGTGACAAACCAACAAGGACGTGAATGTGTGACTGTTGAATTCTGGCACTGTTCATATGTACCTGTCACTGCAGAGCTGGCCGCTTTTCCTCCATTCAGCAGACAGTTGCATCTAAATTCACCTCAACACTGTGTTTTCAGACTGCTTAATTGACTCCAGAAGTCATGGGAAAGGGAGTTTAATCTCCACGCGGAGCAGGTGGACTGCACAGCTGTACTGGGCCAAGAAACCAGGAAGTCCAGGAAATGCCTGATGAACTATCAGAAACACAACAAGCCAGAGGAAAGGAAAAATCACATATGAGAACTCTTTTATGTCTCAATTGGGTCTCCTGGAGAGCTATGTGATTATAAAGAGAGGAAATGGAGACTTGGAATCAAAATAGACAGTATTTATTTCCATGATACACATTCCTGTTGTCTGATTTATTAATGTTACGAACAATTTCCCAGATGCACACATTAGGATTACAGAAAATAAACTTTCTGTAAACGGCAAAGAAAATGGTGAGGAATTCTGGTCCCGAATCCTTGTTATGGTTCCATTAATGATTTTAGTTCTTTTGAGGTGTAAATATTTTGAAAAAAAAATATTTTGTTGGCAATTGATGACAATTTTAGATTGACAAATCTAATTTTAAAACAAATCTTGTGAAAAATATTTACAAAGACTTTTATAAGTGCCATAAATGTAATCCAATAACTGGCTCTAACTATATATTAAATAAAACTACTAAACCATTCAAAAATGTGGTACCATATGCCATTCATTCATTGAACCAGCTTATAAGAACCATTTGTTTAAGAATCGTACTACACATGCTTTTGCTTTTTGATTCACTAACAAGAACCAGCACATAAGAGTCATTTGTTCAGGATTTATACTTCACTGGTTATTGCTGAGTATTTTGATTCACTAAAAAGAACCAGCTCATAAGAGTCATTTGTATAGGATTCGTACTACACTGGTTATGCTCTTTGTTTTTGATTCACTAACAAGAACCAGCTCATAAGAGTCATTTATTCAGAATTCATACTACACTGGTTATACTGTGTGGTTTTGATTCACTAACAAGAAACAGCACATACAATAAGAATGATTTGTTCATGATTCATACTACACTGGTCATGCTGTGTGTTTTTGATTCATTAACAAGAACCAGCTTATAAGAGTAATTTGTTCAGGTTTAGTACTACACTGGTTAAGCTGTGTGTTTTTGATTCACTAAAAAGAATGGCCTCATACGGTGTAATTTTTTTCAGGATTTACACTAGGGATGTGATGAGTACTTGAGTACTCAGACATGACAGTGACGATCGATCATAAAAATGATGATTGCCGTGACTTTAAAAAATATATATACTTTTTTTTTTTCTTCTGATTGGCTACTGTGGCATTTTGGGCAGGTCTGATTGGTTAGCATTAGGACAACATGCCATCCAGAGCGGTGAAATAAAGTGAAACTATAGATTTTAAATTGCACAGTGATGCCTGGAATCACTTTGATCATGAAAATACAGTCAAGTGCAAGATGTACAGATGTATAGCACCAATCTGCCATATACATAACATTATAATGGGAACACTACTGTATTAGAATGTTGTAAATTTGTTGTGCTTTAGTTGCATCCACATTAAGACGAGCAGAGTCAAGTTCATGTGCGCATTGGCATCCTTTTGTGCAGATGTAAGTTGTAATATTACTTATATTGTATATATCTGATTAATCTCATATAGGATGCATTGGTTGAGTTTATTAACCCTCTAACAAAGCGCTTCAGTTTACCAGTGTTCACTCATTCTTCAGTTTCAGCTCAAATGCAATGCCTGACATTACTATGCCTGGGCATCTCTAAAACAGTCCTTCCAGGATTTTGCAGGACTTTTTCTGATTTTTACGGCCTAAAATGACTGAATTTGTGGCGGCTTTTCTCAAAATTTGCGGCAATATTCACAGCATGTTTTCATGGGTTCACAGACATCATCGCCCCCCCAGTGGTGAAACATTGAAATTTCGAAATGTTTCAAAACACTTATGACGTAACAAAGCCTTGTTTACTGAAATCACTTCACTTTGGCAGTTTGATACATGCTCTGAACCACTGATTCGAAACAAAAGACTCGTAAAGCTTCAAAGCTTCATGAAGCAGTGTTTTGAAATCGCCCATCACTAGATAATGTTGAATAAAGTCTTTTTTTTCTTTTCTTTTTTTGGCGCACAAAAAAATCTTCTCGACGCTTTATAACATTAAGGTTGAACCACTGTAGTCACATGAACTGTTTTAAATAGGTCTTTAGTACCTTTCTGGGCACTGAAAGTGTAAATTAACTTGCTGTCAATGGACGTCTCACTGAGCCATCGGATTCTATCAAAAATATCTTAATTTGTGTTCTGAAGATGAACGAACGTCTTACGGGTGTGGAACGAAATGATGGCGGGTAATTAATGACAGATTTAGATTTTTGGGTGAACTAACCCTTTAAGTTCTAAGGTGGCACCAGCCCTTGATTTGGAAGTGCTGTGAGGGCTGACAGAAAAGCACTGAGCTTGAGTGGAGATGCATATAATTTATTTTATTATTAATAAATATTAAAAATATATACTAGGGTGTGGAAATGGCTAATAAGCCAATAAGTGCTCCTCTGCAGCATCTACTACAATGGTAATATTTCTAAATAAGTGTTTGCTTTCCTACATCGTGAAACCTTTAGTTTTACAAATGGGAACAAACTATGAAATATGAATAATGTTTCGGACATTACATTAAAAATAACATTCAAACTGGGCAATATTTAAAGCTTTGAAGTGCTGGGAAAAGTTGTGTGAAGCACTTAAAAGCACTCAAAAAACAGACCATTTCAGCCACATGGTTTCCAGATTACACGTGCGCCGGGAAGAAAACGTTTGAATTCACCGCAGAATAACACCGCTGTGAAATCTTGTGAGAAGCATTTAGGTTAAATTCATCGCAGAATTATCTGTTAAACCACAGATATCAGATCAAACAGTGTCCACAGCAGCACTGTTTGATCTGACATCTGTGGTTTAACAGAGAATTCTGCGACGAATGTGAACGGTTCTCACAAGATTTCACAGCGATGAAATTAATTCTGCAGTGAATTCAAGTGCTTTCTTCTCAGCGCTGTGTAGAAATGTTGTTGCGTGATCGAGATCAGCCCGCTGTTCTGAACTCCTGACATGATGCATTGTCTATTATTGGTCCAAACTGCGCAGCTCAAACGAGTTAACTAAACGCATGTTGTGATGGCATCACGGGACGTGTCTAAGCCCAAAATCTGTGGAAAATCTGCTGCAATTAAGAAAAAATGCAAGCTCCTCCGATTACTACAGAGTTTACTTGATTTTGCAATAAATTCAGCGATCGCAGAATAACAAAATCCTGGAGGGACTGCTAAGTGTTACCAATGAAGTATAAATTAGGGATGGGCATATTTGTCAGTTTTTCATTTCTTTGCTTTTACTTTGACGGAAACTGCAGTCGGGCTCATTTTGGCAGTAAAGTTTACAAACGTGTCTCATTACAAATAGTTAAATGCTGTATTCGCCAACTTCTGAAATGTGAAAATAATGCGTAACTGGTGCCTGCTACGTTCCCAAATGCACGCTAAATTCAGCACATGAAGATGGTGTTCACTGCGAACAGGTATTGAGAATCAAACCTGAGGAGCTGATCACGTGCTGATCATGTGAGTGAAGTGCGTACTTCTCTTTGCGCAGTGCAAATAGACAGTCTTTCGCTAATTGATAAGGAAACAAACCCTAACCATGCTTTCGATTTTAGTTTGTTTGACAGCAATGGTGCAAAACACAACATTAAAGAACTTTTATGTTATTATGAGAAGTTTAAATATATTTTTTGGACCGCCACAGTCTAGTTAATGAATGGGAAGCACTGAAATCTATTTGTGGTGGGCAACGTTGATACTGTGGTGGGCTGCCACAAATAAATCAATGTATGGGAAACACAAGCTGTTTCTCAATTCCAAAAACGCAAAGAACTTAAGTTCTCGTGGAGACTGTAATGTCTGGCCCCAATTAATTACAAAATTAACTGGGGCCCTGTGAATTTAAGCAACAGCTCACTGGTCTGTGGAAACGTTTTTAAGGCTGTCTGGATGAGACCGATGACAGTGTACAGCCACATGTGCTGTAGCAGCATATGCAGCACTGTACAGCATTGCACAGAAATGGGCCATCTGTCCTACTTAACCCCAACCCCCATCAAAATGATAACCCTGTCTGTGGCCTTTCATAGCCTTGGATCTAATCTAAACAAGGCTATGAAAAATACAAATAATAACTACAATATAACCCCTCTCTGAGAAGCTTTCTTTTTAAAAGAGCACAAAGCCCAAAAATAGACACATCTGTGCCATTATACGACCCAGAGCTGAGCAGATACTTGGATTGCTTTAGGTCAGAGTAGGAATGGAAGCGTGTTTTTATTTATTCACTCATTTACAGACACCACATACCCAGAGGGATGTGATATCGGATGCCAAAGTTTTACTGCACTCGATAAACAGCAACACATTTGCAGCATCCAGCCTAGAATACGGCACAACACTTGGAAAGGATCAGGTCATGCATGTGGGCACTCGACCCACAGGGAACAATCACATAGGAGATTGCTGTAATACTGCAACTGTTCTCCTAGTCAAAAGGGGTTTTCAAACTTTGTGATGTCACAGACACTCAAACATGATGATCCTCTTACAAGAGACCCCCATACTGAAAGATAAAGCTGGCTATATATTCATGTATAAAGAACCATTTGTACTGTACATATTATGAATGTGTAAAATGGTGTCTGTAAAGACTGGGTTTGGCTCCTTAGTTACAGTGAAAGGAACTCTTAATGCTTCAAGACATTTTGACATTTCATTTGGTATGAATTAGAGCGGAGACCCATGTTTCAAACTTTAGTTAGTGTGTAATGTTGTTGTTAGAGTTTAAATAAAATCTGTAAAATTTTAAAGCTCAAAGTTCAATGCCAAGCGAGATATTTTATTTAACAGAAGTCGCCTACATCGAACGGCCAGTTTGGACTACATCCCTCTACTTCCTTCTTTAATGACGTCACTAAAACAGTTTTTTGACTAACCTCCGCCCACAGGAATACACAAGAGTTGCATTTGTAGAGTGTGTTTGTCGCCATGTCGCCGAAACGCTGTTATTTTCAACCCGCAGTCCAATCACCGGTTCTGATACCGGCTCAAATTGATAGGGTAAAATTAAAGACATGTTTACAATAACACTGAGTGAATGCATCTCCACCATAGACTGTGATCTCCACGTTATGGTAAGAGGCATGACTTTTCCGGGCACGGTGCGCTCAGAGCTGTCGAATCACAACACAGGAACCACTGGCATTCTCGTTACGTATTTCTGAAGGAGGGACTTCATAGAACAAGGAAGTCATCAGCCCGTTTTTATGACAGTGGAAACAGCGGTATACAGATAAGTAAATTATGTGAAAAATACTGGGTTTTTTTACACGCGAAACATGAACACATGTTATATTGCACACTATAAACATAATCAAAGAAAAACGGGACCTTTAATAAAAATACTAAATGATGTTTTTGTGAGAAAATAAAGGTGTGCACAGTTTCCTATTATGGTTAGGGTTAGGGGTAGGGTAGGGGGATAGAAAGTACGGTTTGTACAGTATAAAATGCATTGTGGCCTATGGAAAGTCCCCACAATTCACAAAAACAAACGTGTGTGCGTGTGTGTGTGTGTGTGTGTGTGTGTGTGTGTGTGTGTGTGAGCATAAACAGGGCTCCAAAAATGTAATTAAGGAGCCATTGGCTCCTAGAAGGGAAAAAAAAAAAAAACAGGCGCCAACTTATTTAAGTGCCACAAAAGAATAAACGTTTTTTAATTTTGTCATGTGTTGTCACGTCTGCTCTCCTTTTATAGCATCAGCATTTTCATCCATCTTGTGGATGTCGTGGGAACTAAGATTCACTTAAAGGGGTCAAGGGGCCACTTTTACAAGATGTAAAATAAGTCTCTGGTGGTGGATGACTGGGAGCTTATTCATAAGCCCCGTGCTGATAAATTCAGTGATCGTCAGGTTCATACACGGGGGAATTCTTCCATTGTCCCTATTGGTTCAGCCAGGCGTTTTGTGAAAAAAACAAGTGACTATGATAACTGTAACTATTGTTTGGGTAAAGGACATTGGAAGTCAAATTGTCCAGTGCTTAAATCAAAATTTGTTAGATACGCTCATTCCGCGAAACCTGCTGTCCTGGCTACTTCTGTTCCTGTATTGAATCAGGAGGGTACTTTGAAAGGAATATCGGTGTTAGCACCCAAGGATGTAGAGGATCATCAGCAATTATTTGAACCATTCATTTCTAATGGTTTTGTGTCGCTTCCAGGTAGTGTTGAGAAAGTGGCAGTGAAAATACTCCGGGACACGGGGTCATCGGAGTCGTTTATTTTGGAGTCGGTGTTGCCCTTCTCAATTGAATCGCACACTGGTAGCTCGCTTTTGATTCGTGGCATTGGGCTTAATACATTATCCGTACCCCTGCAAGTTGATTTGACCTGTGAATTAGTGCATGGAGTGGTGGATCTTGGTATACGCCCTATTCTACCTGTTGAAGGCGTTTCACTGATCCTTGGAAATAACTTGGACGGTGGACGTGTTTGGGTTAATGAATCGCCCTCTCTGGTTGTGACTGATGTACCGTCCTGTACTGATGGTCCTGATGACAGTGCGCAACAGTATTCGAAAGTGTTCGTCGCGTGTGCAGTGACTCGTTCTGGTGCTCAACCTAGGGCTGAAGAGAAAATCAGTGACCCTGAATCGTGTTTCATTTTGAGTGATTATCCCATAGTGGTTTCTCGGGAAGAGTTGTCTACTGAACAGCAGAATGATGAAACATTAAAACCACAATTTGAACAGGTTATTGATAGCACTGAAATTCGTGATAGAGTGCAAGGCTATTTTATTGAACAGAATGTGTTACTGAGAAAGTGGTCCCCGCATGCTGTGGATGGTATGGGAGATTCTGTCATTCAGGTCGTGATACCAGTAAAGTTTAATTTGTTAGTGTTAAAGATGGCTCATGATCAGCTCGCCGGTCATGCCGGTGTTCAGAAGACCTATGACAGAATTCTTTGTTACTTCTACTGGCCTCGTATTAAAAAAGACGTTGCAAGTTTTATTAAGACCTGTCATACGTGCCAGCTTACCAGCAAACCGAATCAGTCATTAAAACCAGCTCCTTTGCGTCCAATTACGGCTGTATGTCAACCATTTGAACATCTCATTATTGATTGCGTCGGTCCTCTTCCTCGTTCAAAGGCTGGAAGTGAGTACCTGTTGACCGTGATGAGTCAAGTTACGTGTTATCCAGCTGCATACCCACTGCGCTCGATTAATACAAAACCTATTGTGAAAGCGCTTACTCAGTTTGTGTCTATTTTTGGGTTACCAAAAATCATCCAATCGGACCAAGGAAGTAATTTTACTTCGAAATTGTTTGCGGAGGTGCTTTTCGAGCTGGGTGTTAGACATAATTTGTCAACAGCGTATCACGCCCAGAGTCAAGGGGCACTCGAACGTTTTCATTCTACGTTAAAATCACTATTGAGAGCTTACTGTCTGGAAATGCAGCGGGACTGGGAAGAGGGTCTTCCGTGGCTGATGTTAGCAGCCAGGGAGGTTACGCATCAGAGCATTGGGTTTAGCCCAAACGAGCTGGTCTTTGCACACAAAGTCCGGGGGTTGTTGGCTGTCTTGCGTGATAAATGGGTTGATTCAGAGCCACCAAAAAAAATTTCAGAGTACATGCTGGGTTTTCGTCGTCGGCTTTCATTAGCTGGGGAGTTAGCTGGGAAATGTTTAAATAAAACTGAAAATGAAAAAGTTGTTTGACCGTAACACTGAACATAGGAAGTTTAGTGTTGGAGATCAGGTCATTGCACTTCTGCCTGTAGTAGATTCCCCGTTTCAAGCCAGATATACTGGGCCGTATGAGATAATCGGTCAGGTATTTCACAGGACATGTCTGTGGACGAATTAGAATCTCCTGATGATTGCGTATTACTGGGGCGTTTGAAGAATTCTGAAACGTTGAAAAGTTTGTCTTCTAATCTTAAACATTTAGACGTGACGCAAAGTCAGGAATTTATTAGTTTGCTTTCTGAGTTCCCGGAGCTGTTTTCGGATGTTCCAACCCAAACGACACAGGTAGAGCATGATATTGAGGTGGGCGAGGCTGCTCCTGTCCGTCAGCATTTTTACAGGGTTCCACTGAATAAACAAGAGTTTTTAGAAAAGGAAGTTCAGTATTTGTTGGATAACGGATTAGCCGAGCCTTCATTTTCCAGCTGGTCCTCGCCGTGTTTGTTGGTAAAAAAAATCGGATGGTACGTTCCGTTTTTGCACAGATTATAGGAAACTGAATTCTGTTACAAGGCCAGACTCTTTTCCTCTGCCGAGAATGGAGGACTGTGTTGATCAGGTCGGTGCAGCAAAATTTGTGACCAAATTAGATTTACTGAAAGGCTATTGGCAGATTCCGCTGACAGAGCGTGCCCGTGAGGTTTCATCATTTATAACACCTAACAGATTATTTTCTTACCGGGTTATGAGCTTCGGTCTTCGAAATGCACCGGCGACGTTTCAAAGAATGATGAATAGAGTTATTGCGGGACTAAAGGGCGTGACGGTTTATCTGGATGATACGATCGTGGTGAGTGATACATGGTCAGAACATCTTAAACGGTTACGTTTACTTTTAGTCCGTCTCTCTCAAGCAAATCTTACGTTAAATCTCGCTAAGTGCGTGTTTGCAGGAGCTACAGTCACGTATCTGGGTAAGGTAGTGGGGCAAGGACAGGTGTGTCCAGTGAGGGAGAAGGTGAGAGCCATAGATGAATATCCTGTTCCAGTCACTAAAAAGGAGTTTTCTCGGCCTGGTGGGTTTCTACCGCTGTTTCTGTAGGAACTTTTCAACGGTCGTTGCCCCTTTGACTGACCTTTTGAAAGCTAAAGCTTTGTTTGTTTGGTCTGAGTCTTGTCAGAATGCCTTTGAGGCAGTGAAATCGTTGTTAACTGTTACACCTGTCCTTATGGCACCTCAGTTGGAGAAAACTTTTAAGATTCAGGTGGATGCCAGTAAAGAGGGAGCAGGGGCAGTGTTAATTCAAGAGGATGATGCAGGTATTGAGCGGCCGGTTTGTTTTTTCTCGCGAAAGTTCAATAGTCATCAAATGAACTATTCCACAATTGAAAAGGAGGCACTTGCATTAATTTTAGCACTGCGTTAAAATAAGTCTCACGCCCTTAGCAGGAAGCAACAATGAAGGAGGATAAAACGTTTACGGCAGTTACAATATTTTTATTCTTGGCTTTACATAGCAAAGACTGTCTCAAGTTCTCGCAATACGCCGCAACGTATTCAACATCTCGGTCCTGGCCAGGGTTCCAGGTGACAGAATGGAACGCTCCCTGAGGACGCCAAACAGGAAGCTTTTAATGACGGGCACACCTGTGCACCCAATCCACCTGATTGCCTCAGCTCCGCAGCACACCTGTAAGAGGAGCAAAACAAACCCAGACACGGCAAAAATCACAAGTATACAGCTGTGACAGTCCCCAGAGTGTGTATGTAAACTTTTAGCTCAAAATACCCCACAGATCATTTTTTATAGAATGTTAAATTTGTCACTTTTTGAGGGTGAGCAAAAATGCTCAGTTTTGTGTCCCTTTAAATGCAAATGAGCTACTGCTCCCAAGAAGAGGGTGGAGTTTCAAGAGCTCGTGTTAGCATAGTACTGTTAACAGCGCCGATTAGCTCACGCAGACTCTCTGGAAATGTCAGAAACTGTTCAGCCTTTTATGTTCAAAAAGAGAAAAAAAAAAAAAAAAAATGAATTTGGGGGGGAAAAAAAGGGATTTCACAGGGCCCTATTTATGTACATTTTAGAGTTAGTGATGTCACTAACCCAGGAAGAAGCCCGTTGTAGTCCCTACCTGTCATTTATTGTAGTCCTTGTTTATGCTCAAACAGCCACATTACACAATAACTAATGTTAAAAAAGTGAAATCATAAACAACCACCCCTTTAAAGTAGGAACTGAAATGCTTCTCCAACTTGAGAACTACAATACATGTCACAAAGAATTGTTCTTTACACAGAATCTGAACCAGTGTCACAGACCATAATGTCAGCATCGCTTGGCAAATGAGTATAGTTTGGCTTCCCTCCTAATGCATCCTAAAAAACTTTGTCATATGTCTTGCACACACCCAGTCTATTTTTCTTCATTAGTAATATCTGAGAGGTCAATTTGGTGAAAGGCAGCTCTTCACATGCAATTATATGGGTGGTCTTGAATTTCATTTTAGCTCCGTCCATTCTTTCTCATGTAGACAACAGGTTTAGTAAAAAATATTAGGATTATGTGACATGATTGTTCTCCAGCTGTTTTATACAATCTCTTTCCAAGGTCGAAATGCTGATTCAGCGATCTGTCAGGTCACATTAAAGAGTGCCAAAAAAATCTATTTTGTAGTAACATGTAACTAAGGCACTGTAAAATACAGTGTTACCAAAAGTCCATATGTAAAAACAAACATACTACTAACTTTTGCATTAAAATTATATATATATATATATATTATATATATATATATATATTGCAATTCCGGTTTGTGCCAATACAAGTATTCTGAGATAAAAGATCAACGACCAGAAGATGAAGAGAGTGTTGAGAGGAAAAAGAAGACAACTTGAGATATGGACAGCAGCAGACAGTCAGAGCATGTTCTTAGGTCAGTTCTGGCCAGCAGGGTTTTGTCAGAGGCTTCTATCTGGGCACCAGTGTATCATCAGTCAGGGCAGACATTACTGTTAAAAGTCATTACAGCCAGGCTGCAAATCCCATGTTCCTCAGCTGTTTGATTCCATCTGGAAAGAAACCAGCTGGACAGCCCACATCATTTATCAATTGTCTAGTCTGCTGAAGAGGAAGTTCTGCTGTGCACTTCGATTTGGACTGGCTCAAGTGCATGCAACAGTGTTATCAAAGAAAAACAGTGAGAAAAGAGATGAAGATACAACAAGAAAAGGGGCAAAAGAGGACAAACTAAAGTAAGAATCCCACAGAGTTACAATGGAGGGATTAGAGTCATATCTAGAGACCTGAATATCTTGACAGTGGGCCGATAAGTAATGAGCTAGCAACAATCCAGAACGCCCAGAACCACATGCTAAAAAGTACTTAGAATATTATAAGAACTGCATATTAACATCCTTCTAGCATCATTGCAGTCAGTTCTGTATGAGCGAACATTACACAAAATGCAAAAATAAAGTTATATCAGCTCAGGTGTGAAATATGTGTAAGTATACGAAAATATCGTAATCATAACACAAATAGGCTACAGTAAGATAGCAGTTAGAATGACCCCAAAATTCAATATATGGAAGCAAAAATGCCCCATATAAGTTTTTGTCCAATATTTATATGATATTTATATGATATAAGCAATATTACGCAAGCACCGAATATCAGTACGATGTGCAGATGCTAATGTGATACTGATTTTATACAGTTAAATTAGTTAAATAAACAAGATGTTAATAATAACATTAACATTAGTATTAATATTAATTAGTACAGAACCACTGTGCATTTCTGAGCAACACATCCCTCTTTCGGTCCTGAATCTGAATGAGTCAGCATTTTTTGAACAAATCAATGATTCACATGCTTTGTTGACACATGAATCAGGAACAATACATATAACGTAAAGGGCTATTCAGACATCTAGTGGCTGCAGTATGGTATTACAGATTATTTTTTAGTCCTTTGATAAAGAAAGTGTTTTCGTAGCTGGAAGGCAGAGTTTACGCTGTACAACCATGTTGTTTGCATTTTCTTCTTTGAAAACAAAATAGCAGCGAAATTTCCATGAATTGAAAGCGTTTTTCCCCCGCGGGCAGCATCGTTTCAACTAGCAGCAGTGATTCAATCTGCGTCTGACGAGATTGTAGGCGCATGCACCAATGTGTGGCTCACGTGAGTCATCACTGGCAACAGAACCAGGAAATACTGTACAATCAAGCAGCGCTTAATATGTTGTATTAATGGCAAAATAATTATTTATTTAGTTTTAAATGAAACGATTGTAATCCTGATAGTATCCCCCTTTTTTCAAAATGTAACTGTAATCTGATTACTACGTCTTTTGACATAACTGTAACAAATTCCAGTTACTGGATTTTATCCTAATTACGTACACCATTACATGTATTCCGTAACTCCCCAACCCTGCTCGAGATGCACTATGGTTCTGGTGTGATCTTTGTTTGGAACTATTTTTGCAGATGAAACAGAATAAAAACTGTTTACAAAAAATATTACATCGAAATTATAAGTGACTTAATATTAACTACTTGTTGACTGAACTGCGAGTAGTTAATATTAACTACTACCCACCCCCCAGTGGTGAACCATTGAAATTCAAAACACTTATGATGTAACGAAGCCTTGTTTACTGAAATCACTTGACTTGATACATGCTCCAAACCACTGATTAGAAAACAAAAGATTTGTAAAGCTTTGAAGCATCACTAGTTATTGTTTTGTCATTATTTTGTTTTTTGGTGCACAAACAGTATTCTCGTCACTTCATAACATTAAGGTTGAACCACTATACTCACATGAACTTTTTTAAATATGTCTTTAGTAGCTTTCTGGGCATTGAAAGTGTTAATTGTCTTGCTGGCAATGCAGGCCTCACTGAGCCATCAGATTTCATCGAAAAATTTCTTAATTTGTGCTCCAAAGATGAACGAAGGTCTTACGGGTGTGAAACGACATGAGGGTGAGTAATTAATGACAGAATTTTAATTTATGCAAAACTAACCCTTTAACTGTATCATATTGTATGTTAACTGAGTTTCTTTGTGCTCGTTGCACTCATTTGTTTCGAATCCTCCTCAAGAGGCTGCGCGAGCCTCAACAGCGCAACCTAGTTACCTTCAGTACATTATAAATTATTATCCACTTCATATTGATTTCATTTGCTTAGCAAACAGCCTATAGTATCTAATTATTCTAATTTAATTTCTTGATTAAACCTAAGAATTTGAGATAAAAGATGGTGCATAAATCTAATAAGGGTCGAAATACTCCCTTGGAAATCAGTTTAAGGGAGCAAATATTGCCTCATAAAGGTAAAGTTCATTATTTGTGCCTCTGTTGTGAACTGACCACCGTTGTGATAAAAAAAATCCCAGAAAATATCGAAACATTGCTTTCTGTCAATATCACACACCCCTACATCAATATATTATGGTTTTGAAAAGTGATGAAATGCATTTCCACTTCCCAGCATGAAAATAAACGAGCAGAGGTGCAAGGGTTGAGTTGCGGGTTTGTGTATGACAGGGTTTGCTGGGTAATCCGTCATAATGCCATCATGTTGCATACTTTGAGGTGGCTGTATGGGGATGTATTTAGAGCTGTAAAACAAACCAGAGGCCAGATCTACAACAGTGTAATAGTAAAGCAGCAAGAGAAAAATGCTGGGAACAATAACACTACAGTAGTTTAGTTATATATACCATGTATGTACAGAGAGGAAACTCTAGCATATGTGGCATCTACAGTATAAAGCCAGAAAATCCAACTATTGTTATGAATGGAGGAATTTTAAACAATACTCCAAGATCAATGTTCCTATTTTTATACTCTATTAGTAGATAAAGGTCTATGGTTTTGCATAAAAGGACTTTACCTTGCTGGAGATAATTGTTTTGTTGCTTGCTACCACATGTCTGTTAGATCAAAACACAGGAGTAGAAAAGACTATGAATTGTTCATCATGCGCATCGTAACTGAAATATAAAACTGTTAAAAGAAAAAGGCTCAATAAACTGTTGCATCAATGATAAGCATCAATATATCTTCCCTTTGTGCTTTGAACTTTTCAATGCGGAGTGCAACCACCAGGAAGAAGGGGGCGTGGTCCATGGAAAATAACCCATGCCCCATCCCCCTGTGGAAATAGGCCTGCCACCACAGCACTGAAGACTATAATCCACACGAACGAATAAGGAACATAATTCACAAAGGGAGAAGAGCAGCAACATGTGAGCCCATAACAGAAACAGTCACAGCGAAACAACGACCGACAAAACACAACTGAAACACAGAGGTAACAAACTAAATAAACATACACAAGGAAACGAGGGCTAAGAAACAACAGGTGAGAACTAATCATGGTAACTATAGGAGCTAACAAGGGACAAAGCAAACAGGAACTTAACACAGAAACAACAGGAACAGAAAACACTTAATGTCCTTAAGAAACCGGAACACAAGACAGGAATCATGACAATTCTGACTGTTCATTTCAATATAATGAAAGTATAAGTCAAACTTTAAAAAGGATACAAAAACAGCATAAAAGAGGTCAGTGTGATTCATGAACTATGAATATGACTGTGATCAGAGTCGGTGGGGTAAATGTGAGATTCATGAACATATAATTCAGACTGGTTTTGTGATTCATTGAAATGTTCTGACTCAAAAGAATGAGTAATTGATGAATCAGAAATCATTGCTTTCCTCATTAAGTCAACAAAAAGTGCTAAGGCCAATATTAAATATAGATTTTCAGTATATAATTATGTAAAATTTTGTTTAGTTTGTCCCACAACTCATTTGGACCACTTTTACGATGCTTTTAGCCTCATTTTTTAGGCTTGAGAGACCCAGTCCCCTTTCGCTGTAATTATATTGAAAAATGTGACCAGTATAACATTCAGAAATTCATCTTTTGTATTCCACAGAAGAGGAATTTGAATATATAATGACAATTCAAATTTTTGGGGTGAACTACTCCTTTTAAGTCACATTTTTTTGTGTTAACGGTTTAGAAGTTTAATGAATTTTAGCAAGCACATAAACAACCCCCATTCACTTTGATTTGTCCTTTTCCACCCTTTTCCTTTTTGCCATTCCCGTTTGTTTTAAATCAATGTGCAATAGCAGCAAAAGGCTGTTTGCATTAGAAGAGTTGTTTAGATTTTCAGACGAGCCACTGACATCACCGGAAAAGGGGTCTTGTGACCACATTTTGGACTCTTTAAAACAATAGGAAACAGTCCATTCTGTCGGTCATTTACTGTCAAAGGGGATTTTGCGGTTTGCTTTAGTTTGTTTGATGAAATGTTGACATGCTCATTTGCACTTGAAGCTGTTCCTGATTTTGAAGTCTTGCTCTGAGTCATGTGAACATGGTGGTTTGATTACCAAAATGCTGACAGTGATGTTTAAATTTGATTCTCTAGCTCAATGACACTGCTTTTGTCTAGTCTAGCAACGCCCATTAACAAAGCCTGATGTAACGATTGACTGTCCTAGAGGCAGCTGCACAGACTCAACTAGGGCCACATTTTTGTTCTTTCTTGCACAATTAGATTTGCTGTAGAAATTCAAAAGCACAACACAGTAGTTGATCTGTTGGTTCATCTCATATTTACTGACCTGATCTAGCGCTGCTCTAACTGCTGTAGAGTTTCATGTTTTTTATGTTCTTGAGGCCTAACCTTAGCACACTTTACAATTTATACAGGTAATTTCCACTCAAATGATTTATAAACTGCCATTTTTAAGCAAGCCAGTTTACATGGCTGCAGCACAGCGAATTCCACTAATGCAAATAAAGCTGTGATTAATTTGAATAGGGAAAGACCAACATTTGCTATAATTCAACATAACATTTATAACTATAATTCAACATAACAAATCTCATTTTTCAACTTTATAACATTTAAAGCGCCACCTATCACCCCATCTGCATTAAATTTTGCAAGCTTCTTTAGAATCACATACTGTATTAGTTTAGTTCTGAGGTTTCATTTATGAATTATAGGCTTTTGGACACTTTTTTGGACATTTAAAAATGTCGACAACCAAATAAAAAAAGTTCAGCATTTTTTGAGAATTATCGACCTAGGAAGTCCAGAAAATTGTATGACTGTTGACCATATTTTAATATTTAATGAACAGTTTGACTTACTATGACATAAGACATAACATGGCAAGAAAACACATCTTGCTATTAAGTTGTTCCAGCGAGCTCCACAAAAATAAATAAATAAATAAAAAGCAAACATACAGCATGAAAGGCATAGAGATTCATAAACAAATGACTCTTATAAGCCAGTTCATTTAATGAGTTGCTTAAAACAACACAAAAAGCCATGGTTTGAATCACTGACATATTATTAATCAAATGAACAAACTGAATCAACATCTTTCTATTAAAAAAAAAAAAAAAAACAAAAGCAAAAAAATGCATACAGCATTATGCATCAGAATCCATCCTGGATTCGTGGCAGATGACAAAACGACAGCGTTTGCGGATGGTGTGGACGCTAATATAGTCATCATTATAGTTATCCTTCTTGGTATGCACAGGCCTTAAGACAAACTAATGGTTTGAATCATTCTAATGAATCATACGTTAAATTAACTCACTGCATGAGTCAGAGTGCTACCTAAATCAAAATCTGACTCAAACCACAAGATTTCAATACTTTCAGTGAAGTTATGAGTAGAAGATTCATGAAACTTAAAATCGATTCCATTACTGGCTGTTTAAAGGTGGGTTATGTATCTTTTCATCAACACTGTTTTGAAGTTAGTCGGGCCAACACCAACAACAGATGTCTAATCAGTCAGCATTAGGGGGTGTTTGACAGTCGAGGTGACAGAATGAGCAAGAGGAAGATTTGTAAAAAATAAATAAATAAAAACACAGAAAGAGAGATGATGAGACAATACAAAACAGCTCTAAAGAATATCACTGGAATGAAGGTTTATGACTGGGCAAGCACTTTAGGACCAGTGTTAATATTAGAAAAGCTTTCCAGCGCTGGAGAGAGCTAAGCGGGAAGGCCTGAAAACAGATGCGGAGGCTTCTTTAATTACGCTTCACATTAGGGCTGTGCATTGCCAAGAATCTGCCGATACAATACGTATCACGATACAGGGGTTACGATACGATATGTAAGAAAGGTGATATATTGCGATATTTCTTGTTTTTTTTTGTTTCTCATTTAAAAATGGTCATAAAGAACACACAACCATATGCATAAAACCTGACAAGCAACTTTATTTTATTTAATCAATACAGTATCATCTGCATTTATATCACTAATCAGTATTTGCTAAGTCTAAGTAAAGGGAAAATAGTAAAGTGACTGCAAGATTCTTTATGTGTATATGTTTTAAAGGTTCACAGTATAGCAGTTTTTAATTTCTAAACTATTTAACAACAGAAAGTGCATAGTCCATTCCATGACTGAATGACTGTTTGTTTATATTTAATACTGTAAAACTGCTTTAAAGCAGTCTAATGTATAATGTAAAGTGCTATTTAAAGTAATGAACTGCAGAGCTGGTGCAACCATATCCACATAGCAATGATTAGATGCTTTCTTTCTGCTGCCACCGCTGTCAATTTTGTTGTGTGTTTATTTTGTTACTGAGAGGAAAACGTGCAGTACATATCACATATTCTATCAAAATGCTTCTCAGCAGCACTCATGACGTCGGGATGTTAAGCGAGCTCTCAGATTCAATGAATTTCCTGAGTATTGGATTTTAACTTGGACTGTTTTGCAAACAAAATGACTCTTGTCGATTTCCTCAGTGGCTTCTTTATAGCTTGGCTTCTTCTGAAGCCAAAGTGAGTCCACACTTCAGCTCTGTATACCGCGGGAGCAGAATAATTATTTCGTCTTGTGAGCTGGGTTTGATAATGCTAACACTAGCACTAGCACTGAAGCATTTTGTTGCACATCAGCTGTGATAAATAGACATCCACTCTCTGTAACAGTGGCCAGTGAGAGTTCTGCAGGTAAACCACTGCACACTGACGACCGCTAGAAAAATGCGGTGTTTGGCGTCATTGTCAGTGCACTCACCTTGCTTTCCAGCAGCGGACGGGCCAGGGTTGAGACCAACTCGGAGAAGGGTGGTAAGGATTGGAGGGTGAGTTTTGGAGGCAGAACACTGAAGAGAGAGGAGGGATTGTTTGGGTTGATTTCAAACATCAACAATGTCCAACAGTGTTGTTGAAAAACACATACCCCACCTTTAAATGACAATGTGTAGTTAAAGATATGCTTTAAAATTTTATAAATTTTAAGAAAAAAATCAAAAACAGAGGCATGATTAATTGCACTTTTTAATACTGCATAAATTAACCCTCTGGTATAATTAATTTGGAGGTCACATGTTGTTGTTCACGGTCAAAAGTGAGGGAACACCTGAAATGTAACTTTTGCCTCGTTTCCACTGAGCGGTCATTCTCATCATTCTCACGCGAAGAAGAAAACGACATAGTAAACAACAATGGAGGACATACAGCAGATCTTGTTCTTGCTTCTCGGCTTGAGGCTGTCTGTCACAAGAAGACAAGCTTTGCTTGCTGCACGCCAACATTCAGCGTTTCGGAATACAAAGTACGCAAAGTTCAGACGTCCATGCCGCAGCACCTACCAGCAAGCGGAGGAGAAAACCCGCATAATTTAAAAAACTATTTTATTGTGTCATGAAATGTAGTTTTAAAAGTTTTTCAGGCGAGAATGTAGTTGTTTAAATAACAATGACTGAACTCCAACATGCTGCACGGGAGGCCCATAGGGCCAACCCTAGTAAACACGTGGCATCAGCTAGTGGCGACCATAATCATACCAACCATCAGACCATGCATTCAAGATTTAGTTACTAAAAGGAAATGCATATTACACCACATACTCGACGAGAGGTTTGCTTAAGGCCTCCCAGGTATCCTGCCAACAGGTCGGCTAACAAAGGAGGCCCTGTGGGGCCTACAATGTCAGCAACAAGTGGCGTTCGGCCTGTTTGCAGAGTAAAACACAGACTGTGCCAACATGTGAACTAGAAAGGCGGCCTGTAGAGGCCTATCATTCCCATGACATGTGGCTTCAGCTCGTGAAACTATGTGAGCAACTATGACCAGCTAACAGCACTTGTTAGAAATACAATTGCTAACTAGAAGGAGGCTATTTAACCATAAAAGCCTACACTCAAAGTTATATGCAATATACAGTGGGTACGGAAAGTATTCAAACCCCCTTAAATTTTTCACTCTTTGTTATATTGCAGCCATTTGCTAAAATCATTTAAGTTCATTTTTTTCCTCAATGTACACACAGCACCCCATATTGACAGAAAAACACAGAATTTATGACATTTTTGCAATTTATTAAAAAAGAAAAACTGAAATATCACATGGTCCTAAGTATTCAGACCCTTTGCTGTGACACTCATATATTTAACACTCTGAGGTCTGAAAACGCGCCGGCGTTAAGCCTATATTCAGACTCTTTGCATCACAGAAATACATTATATTTTAAAGTATAATATAAAACTATTACTTTATATTGTAATAATATTTTTCTGTATGTTTCATATATCATAATGAGCTTGAGACATCACAGAAGGTTTTTTTCACAGCCTACCTGACTGAAATGCCTCATTAATATGCAAGTCATTTCAGCTCATTACTATCCAATTCTTTTGTCTTCTCAGGTGAGAATGGCCCATTATTCAGTGGTAATTCACGCCTCCACGCATACTGCGTTTCTTGGCAAAAAGTGTCTTACAAAAACTAAATCAATATATTGTTTTATATTAAGGAGTAGGCAGCATAATATTTACATAATTTTGAAGCAAAAACTCTAGTTTACAACCTCCAATACCCTAAAGTATTGTAAACACAGATTTACTACACTTTTTTGGCCTTATTTCAGTGACTTAAGTTTTTTGTTTTTTCAATAACCACGCATAAATGTTATTCCTTCAAAAACACAAACATGTACATACATGTTCCTCACATATTATTGTAGCCTAGTTTGTGCTCAATACAGTGTAATGAAACTTTTTCCATTAATATGTTTATGAACAACTGAAAAAAGCACAAATGTCAGGGCATGTCAAAACTTCTCCAGGCCCCAAATCAGCCTCAGACTCCAGAGGGTTAACTCAGGTGCTGTCTATTTCTTCTGATCATACTTGAGATGGTTCTACACTTTCATTTGAGTCCAGCTGTGTTTGATTATACTGATTGGACTTGATTAGGAAAGCCACACACCTGTCTATATAAAACCTTACAGCTCACAGTGCATGTCAGAGCAAATGAAAATCATGAGTTCAAAAGGAACTGCCTGAAGAGTTTGAAGACAGAATTGTGGCATGGCACAGATCTGGCCAAGGTTACAAAAAAAACAGTGGCCTCCATAATCCTTAAATGGAAGACATTTGGGATGACCAGAACCCTTTCTAGAGCTGGCCGTCCGGCCAAACTGAGCTATCGGGGGAGAAGAGCCTTGGTGAGAGAGGTAAAGAAGAACCCAAAGATCACTGTGGCTGAGCTCCAGAGATGCAGTCGGGACATGGGAGAAAGTTGTAGAAAGTCAACCATCACTGCAGCCCTCCGCCAGTCGGGGCTTTATGGCAGAGTTGCCAGACGGAAACCTCTCCTCAGTGCAAGACGCATGAAAGCCCGCATGGAGTTTACCAAGATGGTGAGAAATAAGATTCTCTGGTCTGATGAGACCAAGATAGAACTTTTTGGCCTTAATTCTAAGTGGTATGTGTGGAGAAAACCAGGCACTGCTCATCACCTGTCCAATACAGTCCCATCAGTGAAGCATGGTGGTGGCAGCATCATGCTGTGGGGGTGTTTTTCAGCTGCAGGGACAGGACGACTGGTTGCAATCGAGGGAAAGATGAATGCGGCCAAGTACAGGGATATCCTGGATGAAAACCTTCTCCAGAGTGCTCAGGACCTCAGACTGGGCCGAAGGTTTACCTTCCAACGAGACAATGACCCTAAGCACACAGCTAAAATAACGAAGGAGTGGCTTCACAACAACTCTGTGACTGTTCTTAAATGGCCCAGCCAGAGCTCCAATTTAAACCCAATTGAGCATCTCTGGAGAGACTTAAAAATGGCTGTCCACCAACGTTTACCATCCAACCTGACAGAAATGGAGAGGATCTGCAAGGAGGAATGGCAGAGGATCCCCAAATCCAGGTGTGAAAAACTTGTTGCATCTTTCCTAAAAAGACTCATGGCTGTATTAGATCAAAAGGGTGCTTCTACTAAATACTGAGCAAAGGGTCTGAATACTTAGGACCAATTCTGTGTTTGTCTGTCAATATGGGGTGCTGTGTGTACATTAATGAGGAAAAAAAATGAACTTAAATGATTTTAGCAAATGGCTGCAATATAACAGAGTGAAAAGCTTAAGGGGGTCTGAATACTTTCCATACCCACTGTAGCGTCTAACAAAATCACAAAAAGGGAGCTAATAGAAACCATCTTTTCTTAAAAAGTGGTTCTATACTACCCTGAGTAGGGCTGGACAATAATTCCATATCAATATATATCGCGATATAATTTTTTTCGATAACGGTGATATGATTTTTAAACACATTTCCGGTATTTCGATATATACATTACAACATTTCTCACTTACTTGAGGCGCAGCCGTTAGAAAGAGCAGAACGCGATTGGCCATTGGCGTGATGGCGTACACCACAGAGACACGCAGCCATCAGCCAGTGCTCAGCGTTAATATGGTTTGTTTAAAATAGCAACATGGAAAACAGACAGACAGAGTTCAGATAATGTATGTTTCAGTCGATGGATGCGCAAAACGTTACAACAACGATAATCAAAAAGCGTGGACAAAACAGTCACTCTTTGTAAACTGTTAACAGCTAGTGCCGTATGCTCTAATGCTCTTAAACCTTCAAGAACAAGACGCGTAAGAGAACTTGCACGCGCTGTGAGAAGATTTGTGTGCGCTCATCCGACGCGCGCACACGCTTATTTCAGTCAGCGCGCAAATACTGACTTCTCTTTCAAGTCTTGCGCTTCGGCGGACAAATTCATACAAAAATTAAGTCAACATGCCCGTCTTGGCGAGTATCCTAGCAAAGATAGTCAGTTATGTCTTAAGTGAACGTATAACAGTCGAGAAAGACATCGCATGTGTAACAGTATATGTAGCTACTGGATCGTGCATGTCTTAAAGGGAAAAAAATATTCCTGCTGCCTGTTTTTAATGTTAAATCAAACAACAAATAACAAAGAAATCACTCACTGCTCTTGACTGAATAGTTTTTGTAACTTCAATAATGATTCATCTTTATTTATTTTATACAGTAAAGATAATATGCAGTGTTATTTTATATTTGATTACTTTATCCATTCTGTACCTGAAAACTGCTGTTAGATACCTGAAAACCTGAAAAGCACTGTTTATTTTATTTGAATATTTGCTTTATTGTACTTATTTTTGATGTACTTATTTGCTTGTAGTTTGATCGTTCGTTCTTATTTTCTTTATTTTTATTTGACAGTAGTCTTATTTTTAGGGTCACAGTTTCGGTACGGTTCGGAACTGTACCAAAACCGTGACCCTAAAACCGTGATACGAACCGAACCATGAGCAATTTGAACCATTGCACCCCTAGTGTCATCAACACTCAACAATGTTCCTGCCCCAGCAATGTGTTTTTGTTGTTTCTCACTGGGTTTTTTTTTTCTGTTTTTACTGTTCACAATCTTTATCTTGGCTGAAGCACTTTTGTTTTAATCTATATTAAGGATAATAAAATTAGCCTACATTATAGTTTAATGTTAAAGATATTAATATTACAAAAGTCAGTGAGTTTTATGTTTATTTTTTATGTTTGTATGAAGGCTACATACAAATAAAAGCTGAACATAAATTTATTTGTACTGTTTTTATTTCTTAAATATTATATAGTTTTATAGGAAGAGATTTCATAGATTTGGCAAATTCATTTTTCAGACGTTGTGGCCGTTCTTGGCAATGTTTTTGGGCGCTATTATATAGTTCATATCGATATCGGAATTATATCGTATCGACCGAAATTAAGAATTATATCGTGATATAAATTTTGGCCATATCGTCCAGCCCTAACCCTGAGTATGCAATCAAACAGGTGATGCACTCAGTAACACCAATAAACCTACAAATGGGGAATATTAGGTCACCAATGTCTCCAAAAGCAGCTACTTTTTACATTTATTTAATTAAAAATACAGTAAAAACAGTAATATTGTGAAATATTACTACAATTTAAAATAACTGTTTTCTATTTGAATATATTTCACAAAGTAATTTATTCCTGTGATACAAAGCTGAATTTTCAGCATCATTACTCCAGTCTTCAGTGTCACATGACCCTGTAGAAATCATTCTAATATGCTGATCTGCTGCTCAAGAAACATTTAATGTGTACAAGTGTACAAAATATTTGTGTACAATATTTATTTTCAGGATGATTTGATGAATAGAAAGTTCAAAAGAACAGTGTTTATCTGAAATCTAATCTTTTGTAACATTATAAATGTCTTTGCTGCCACTTTTGATTGATTTAATGCATCCTTGCTAAATAAAAGTATTAATTTCTTTAATTTCTTTTCAAAAAAATTAAAATTCTTACTGACCCCAAACTTTTGAACGGTAGTGTTATAATGCTACAGAAGCTTTGTATTTCAGATAAATGCTGTTCTTTTGAACTTTCTATTCATCAAGGAATCCTGAAAAAAAAAGTACACAACTGTTTTCAACATTGAAAATAATCATAAATGTTTATTGAGCAGCAAATCAGCATATTAGAATGATTTCTGAAGGATCATGTGACACTGAAGACTGGAGTAACGATGCTGAAAATTCAGCTTTGCATCACAGGAATAAATTACTTTGTCAAATCTATTTAAATAGTACACAGTTATTTTAAATTGTAATAATATTTCACAATATTACTGTTTTTTACTGTATTTTTAATTAAATAAATGTAGCCTTGGTGAGCAGAAAAAAAAACATTAAAAATCTTAGTGGTTCCAAACTTTTGGACTGGACTGTACTGTATATATATATATATATACACACACACATATATATATACATATATATGGAGGTGGAAGAAGAGAAGGAGGAGAGGGTAGATATAAGTCACCCTATGTTTTAGCTGGGGAATCAATTAAAAACGCAACAGTGTTTACAATCAATCACCCATCTCACTCTCGCTTCTTCCTCTTTCCGTCTGCCTGGGTTCAGATACATATCTGAACAGCTAGGGGTTTTTCCATGCCCTCACGATCTCAAACGTGGAGATCAGAAAGGAATGGAAAGCCATGAAAGCTGCCACATTAATGGACAGAAAGGAACCGCTTTTCGAACTGTCCGCACACGGCCCCTTTCCTAACGCACTCTCACGGCAGCTGCAGCCCGCCGAGACGCGCGTCCCAAACACACATCAGCTCGCATACACAAGCCAGAGGAGCACTCGTCCGGACGGGATGACGTCAAACACGAACGTCATCATCCCAAACACACACAACAGACAAACACACAGACAGCGCCCTTAAAAGCACTGTCTATGCGCGCTCCTCTCCAGACAGAAAACGCCCAGAAAATGTGTATATCAAGTGTCGAACCCTGGGACACGGATGAACACACTCTCTTGAACGTTTGTAAGGCATATATAAAAACCCTACCGGAGTCGATAGTCGCGATCAGAAGAACAGGACCGAAAGACGATGAGATGTCTTCTGTTTCTCCAGGCGCTCCTTTTATTAGTCCGGGTCGCGCCATATTACGTCATAGGCTGTTGCTGGCCAATAGGGATTGGAGTTTTTGGATAGTTGTATTTTGGATAGCCAATGCAGAGCGAGTTCCCTTTCGAAAAGGAACTAGTCAGACCGTGCTGTTTTTGCTCTAAATCTTGAAATTATATAATCAAATTTAAATCAAAAACAACTGCTCATGCTAGGAGGTATCTTATGTAGCATAATTTCACAAAACTAGTCAGACCATGCCGTTTTTGCTGTAAATCTTGAAATTATATAATCAAATTTAAATTAAAAAACAACTGCTCATGCTATAGAATCAGCAAATTGGAATTGGCCATGAAAAATCTACACAAAGGCCCAAGCATGGTTAAATTTTTTTCTATCCAGCCCTCAACCTAAAATTAGTTTGACACCGCTGATTTAACTTTTTGTGGTAACGCAAAAGTTTTGTGGACTGCCATAAAAGTAATTGAGTTTGTGCCATTCCGATGAAGTAGCGATTTTTAAAATTTCAAAACATTTTTTTCACTCTAAAATGACCAAACACCAGAGGGTTAACGGCACTAAATTATATTGTTACATTGACAGCCCTAATTTCACATATAGAATGTGTGTAAGCAGTGCATCTGTGTATTTATCACATAATGGTCCCTTGGCTAAAACCATCCTTTAAATGCATCTGTCTTGCATCAGCACACATTAGCGGATATGCCAAGAAGCAGGCAGAATGCTGTAGCTGCTTTCAATATTCTCTCCCTGAAGTTGAGCTGACAGAGTTTCAGTCTCACAGACGGGGATCTTTCGTCATCCCACCAAGAGAACACAACGTCCAGAGCACAAAAACATAATGACATCAAACTAGGTCAAACAAGAACATTGAAATTTCAGATCACTGATCATCATCTGCACATTCATATAGAGGTTGCAAGATACAAACCATGCATGAAGCTTGCATATTTTGCAAATTTGTTCATGATTGAATGCAGTATGAAGACAAATAAACTCTTTATCGAGGTCCACAAACAGGTCACATTACATAGTTTGGAAGTATCTATTCCTATTTGGAAATGAATGTGCAGGATATAAAATTGGGATTCAGCACTTTAAATGAAAAGACGATCTGAAGCAATGAGAATCACAATGAGAGAACACTTTCCTTTACAGAAACAATCTGCGTGCTCGAAAAATTCTCTCTTGTAAATATTTAGCTTTACAAAAAAACATCCCTTTGAGAGAAAAAAACTGCTCAATATCAAGGGACTTTCCAACCCTGCAAGACGGCCATATGTTTTTTTTTTTTTTATTATTATTATAACACATACACAAGTCTGCAAAATATGAATACACTACCATTCAAAAGTTTGGAAAAATTCTGATTTTTTTGTTTTAAGTCTCTTATACTCAGCAATGCTGTATTTATTTGATCAAACATCAAAAATACATTAAGAACAGTAATATTGTGAAATATTACAATTTAAAAATAGTTGTAAATACTAAATATTACAATTTAAAATATATTTTAAAATGTAATTTATTCAGTGATGCAAAGCTGAATTTTCAACATCATTACTCCAGTCTTCAGTGTCACATGATCCTTCAAAATTGTGCTGGTTTGATGCTCAAGACACAATTTGTTATTAATATAAATTTTGAAAACAGTTTTTTCTGCTTAATATTTTTGTGGAAACCGTGATACACTAGTACCATCCATTATATTATATACACACATACATATATACATATACATATAATATATATATATATATATATACATATACATATTATATATATATATATATATATATATATATATATATATATATATATATATATATATATATATATATATATAGCCCTACATTAGGAAGGTGGTACAATATTAATCACATAACGTTTTCAAGAATTTTTCTGTCCGCAAACATCCGAAGTGTGTGCCCAGAAAGCTGCCTCTCAGATAAAACATGAATAACCTATTAAATCGAGTTCTCTTTAAAAGGAACACACCACTATTTTTGAAAATAGTCTCATTTTCCAACTCTCCTAGAGTTATACAGTTGGTTTTACCATTTTCGAATCCATTCAGCCAATCTCCGGGTCTGGCGGTAGCACTTTTAGCTGCAGCTTAGCATAGATCACTGAATCTGATTAGACCGTTAGCATCAGCGCCTGAAAATAGTCCCCAGCCAGGTAACTTCCAACATGACTGGCACTAAGTTTGTGTAGTTGCAGCTGGCAAATTGGGTAGTGGCCAGTCTTAGTACACAATGTAACTACAGAAGAATTTTTAAATAGGAAAAATATTGAAACTCTTTGGTCATTTTTGAGTGAGATGCTAACGGTCTAATCAGATTCAATGATTTATGCTAAGCTGCAGCTAAAAGTGCTACTGCCAGACCCGGAGATTGGCTGAATGGATGCGAAAGCGGTAAAACTCAACTGTTTAACTCTAGGGGAGTTGGAAAATGAGTCTATTTTCAAAAATAGTGGCATGTTCCTTTAATGTCTTCTTGCGCTTGAACTGAAAAATTCACACCAAATTGTCAAAATGCCTGTAAAGGAAAGTATCTTTGTGAAACAATCTGTTATGTAAACAGCTGAGAAAGAAAATGTGTGCGAAATAGGCTTGCTAGGGTAGTTGGTATTAGTCGCAACACAGGTTTCATCACTTGCCCACCACGACACAGAGGCAGTTTTTTTCAGTTTAATGTGTGAAAAATATTTAAAGCAATTAACACATTTTCCTTTTTACTGCGTTATATGATCAAGCCCTTATTCATGCAAATGCTTTTAAACCATTTAAGCACGACAAGACAACAGAGAATATGCCGTCTGTGAATGTCCTGCCTATGACACACACAACGAGCGTCAGTATCGAGTTCTCTTCCGCGCTTGAACAAACCATAACACACACAAATTATGCCAAAATGTATGTTTTGTCGAGTGTCCTCAAAAGAGCAGTCTTAAAGTAGTTAAATTAACTCTTAAATGAACGTAAACATTTGTGAAAAAATGGGACCCATGTCAGATCCGCGTCATGTGTCATTAATGTTAATCAAAGAACAAAGGTAGAGAATTACTCATTGCTCTTGACTAAAGAACTTAAATGTTCTGTTGCTTATTTATTTGGTTCCACAGTTTCCAAGGTTTGATTTTCAGTGTTTTATATAAACGTTATGTAAGTTAGCCTATATGTTCTTTTATATTAGGCCTAGCATGTATTCTTATTCGTTTTGTAAACAAACATTCTCTGTTTAATATAAGCGAGTTTGATGTTGTGTTATTCAGTAAGAATAATGACCCAACATTCAAGCAAATGGCGCTAATTTGAAAGTGAAAGTGAAATGCACACGGCCGCACCGGCATTCGTAAGCGATAAAAAAAAAAAAAATTTAAAAAAGAGGTGGAGGCCCCGCCCCCCAGTAACACCGATATTACCGGTGTTGTCACATGTCGATTAACTGGTGGGAAAATTCTCTCACCGTCACATTCTTAGTGTGAAACAGTATGTTGGATACATACAGCTGCCTAATAAAACTGCTGCTGTCTTTGTCCTCAATGTTAAATGTTCATACAAAGTACTAGATGTAGTAGTTTTTGTTGTGGGGTGAACATTTTTGCATTACCCTAATTTGAATAAAGCTGAAAAATGTGTAAACTAAGTGATATTATTAACCTTACTTTCATGTTATAAGTTGAACAGATGTTATATTAAACTTAGTCTTGTCAACATTTTGGAAATTGTTTGTTTTTGTGTTCAATGAGATATTGTTTAACTCCCCGAGGTCCGAAAATGCGCAGGATTTGCAGGATTTTTTTCACATTGCAGCAAAACAGACTTAAAATACTCCGTCATTTCTTGTCATAGAGACATAAGTAATATATCAATACCAAAAGTATAAATTCCGGGTATCTCTTGTTCTTTGAAACCACACTAATGGGGAAGACTGCTGACTTGGCAATGGTCCAGGAGACAATCATTGACACCCTCCACAAAGAGAGTAAGTCACAGATGGTCATTACTACAGATGACCACAAGCTTGAGAATACTGTCAAGTAAAGCCGATTCAGACACTTGGGAGAGCTTCACAATGAGTCAAATGAAGCTGGAGTCAGCGCATCAAGTCACCACACTCAGACATCTTCAGGAAAAGGACTACCAAGCCATTTCTGAAACAGAAACAACGTCAGAAGCATCTTACCTGGGCTAAGGAGAAAAAGAACTGGACAATGAACAGTGGTCGAAAGTCCTCTTCAGATAAAAGTAAATTTTGCATTTCATGTTGAAATCATGGTCCCAGAGTCTGAAGGAAGACTGGAGAGGCACAGAATCCAAGCTGCTTGAAGTCTAGTGGGAAGTTTCTGAAGTTAGTAATGATTTGGGGGGCCGTGACATCTGCATTGTATTTTATCAAGTGCAAAGTCAATGCAGCCATCTTCCAGGAGATGTGGAGCACTTTATGCTTCCATCTGCTGACAAGCTTTATGGAGATGCTGATTTCCTTTTCCAGCAGGACTTTAGCACCTGCCCACAGTGCAAAAACCACTTCCAAGTGGTTTGCTGACCATGTTTGCTGACCAATATTTTTAAGAGAAAGATGAGAAACAGTCGATCCAACAATGATGATCTGATCATACAGATGATCTGAAGGCTCAATAGTGCCTCAGCAGTGCCACAGGCTGATCACTTCCATGCCACACTTCACTGATGCTGTAATTTGTGCTAGGAGCAAGTCATTTGCTGTAATATGTGCTGCCGACCAAGTATTGAGTGTACAAATGAACATACTTTAAAGAACTTGAACTTTTCTGTTTTGAAAATGCATTTTTTGATTGATCTTAGGAAATATTCTAATATTTTGAGATACTGGATTTTGGACTTTCATGAGCTGTACGCTCTAATCATCAAAATTTAAAAAAAAAAAAAAAAACTTTTGAAATGTTTTACTTTACATTTAGGGAATCTAGAATATATGAAAGTTTCATTTTTAAAAATAATTTACAATACAAAAATGAACTTTTTCACGATATTCTAATTATATGACCAGCACCTGTATGTATGTATATATATACTGAGCAAAGGGTTTTGAATACTTAGGACCATGTGATATTTCAGTTTTTCTTTTTTAATAAATCTGCAAAAATGTCAACAAGTCTGTGTTTTTCTGTCAATATGGGGTGCTGTGTGTACATTAATGAGGAAAAAAAATGAACTTAAATGATTTTAGCAAATGGCTGCAATATAACAAAGAGTGAGAAATTCTGAACAAGAGATACACTGGAGGGGAACGTAATCGGCGACAGGTGAAATAATTCTTTGACGTGGTTAAAAATAATGAATGGTTTGTTTTTGTTTGTTTGTTTAGCATATGTTGTTGCCGATTACATTTCCCTCCAGTGTATTTCTTATAGTACGGTAATATGACCCGTTGCACTCACTGCCTGTATCCACTTTTGTGTCCTTAAACATTCGTTTTTTGGGGTCGACAGCTTATAAAAACTTATTTCTGGGTTTTTTAGCTTGTTTTCTGTAAACCTTGTCACACAGCAGCTTTTAGACATTGTTCTGTTTTTTTGTGATAAGTCAGAAAAGACAAGGAGGCAGCCTCACGCAATACAAAGTCAATGGAGACGGTTGGATTGTCCCCCCAGCTTTGCATCACAGGAATAAATTACTTTTTTTAAAATATATTTTATTTTAAAAAAAAAAGTTTAAATTAATAATATATAAAAATATTACTGTTTTCACTGTATTTTTGATCAAATAAATGCAACCTTGGCAAGCGTAAGAGGCTTTTTGACCGGTAGAGTATGTGCAAGAGCAAACCTCTTGTGATGACATTAGAGGGAAAAACTGTCAAGTACATTTTCATCAAGGACTGAAAGTGGCCTTTCGTGGGGTGTGGAGTGACATGAGAGGAGAAAACTTCATTCCTGGTCCAACCTCAAGCATCTACGTAACCGCTTACAGAACTGTCTGCAGACATACCACAAACACCCACAGGTATTGATGCTACCTCTTTAAAATGTGGCCTCCAAATAGCCTTCCACTTAGACCTAGTTACAAACAGCTTTATACAACCACGGCAACTACTGCAGATGTAAAATGTGGAGTACGACCCAAATTGTTGTGTAAATCCAGTACTAGCAAAGGTATTTGAGCAGCTTTCTTTAAGTTATTATTTGATTGCATATTGTGTGAGCTGGAGTGAACCTGCCACTGTCTGTTATAATATTAATATTAAAGCAGTGTACTTTCAGTGTTTTCAACTCATCCCACAACAATTCAGACCAAATACCTTTACAAATACAAATAGTACATCACTTCTATTTATAGTTTTAATGTATCACTATTTACTCTTGGTGTAAACAATGAAGGTTGTTTGTTGATATTTATTGGTTCAAACAGCCATACGTTAGGCCTAGGCCTAGTTACATTTTGTGTAAATAGCATCTACGTTACCCTCGAGTGCAAATAAGTGATTAGTTAGAAGCTAAATGTTTTTAATTCGGTTGTTTTTAAACCAAAGTGTGACGCACTTCGTTTATTAAATAACAACAAATAGCCTTTTCTTTTTACTGCTAAAACGCCCGCGACGTCGTTAAACGCATGCATGTGCTGAGCACTTAACGTATCTTATTTGACACGAAGAATATGGGTGAATAATGTATGATAAATAAAATATTTACCTCAGTACCTGCACACATACTCCGTCGGTGGAGTTAAGCAGAGCGTGTTCAATACTGCGTCCGTTAACAGGTGAACTGTCTGGCGGGTCATTTGATTCATCATTACTCGAATCTTCTTTCGGATTCGTTCAGCGATCATTTTCCTCATATGAGAACACGAGCAATGATTTAAATCATTTAAACCATTATCCCTAATAAAAATAACCACTGCGTAATATGAATCAAACAACAATGTTGACAAGAAAAAAAAGAAAAACACTCATCATTTATTTCTTTGTTTCTGACAGTTTGTTTACTTATATATACTTATAACAATAACATGAAACTTGAAGCAACGTCTAGCCTACTTATTCATAAATACTTCAAGGCATGACATTTTTTAATATGATTTGTAAATATTTGCATATATTTTATTTTTTAATAATTGAGTGTGTTAGAAACATTTTAGTTTTTGTTTTGTGCTGTGTAGAGAACAAGTGAAATTGCACTGGTAGTGGCAACTGAAATTTTAGTATTGTGATTTGTGAAATTCCCTGATGGAAAAATAAAGATGAGCGTGATTTTTTGTAACAACCACTGAGATCCTCTACTTGGCAGGTTTTTCCCATCAACCAATCCTTTGCCCTGTCGATGAGCAATAGCTATAATTCTGAAGTGTGGACATACCAGCATGAATTAAAAATCCTTTGGCCAAAATACTTGGCGGTGTGATTGTCCACCCTGGCATCTGCTGCTCCACAATATTTCTTTTTGAAATGTACCAGTGTGTTAAATGATCCGCTTTTCTGCGTACCTTCCTGCGTAATTTATGACAGAAGCACACAGTAACCCCAAAACCAACTGTGGCAACCAAACACAGTTCTTTTTGGTTGTTTATATAGTGGTGAGCTAATCTAGTTTACTTGTTTGCCTCAAATCTATCTTTAAAGATGTGATGGCAAGTCCAATGATTATTTCATCCTGAAAGGTTCTTGTTGTATCAACATCATAAACACGACTGTTTCTAGGCAGACTGATAAACATTGTGTGCCCTTACTCCCAGAAGATGCATAAAGTCAGCCAATCAGATTAAAACTTGCCAGATTGAGAAAATACTTTCCAATTTTGTGAGAAGTATGCATGTCATTGAACTGTGTGGGGTCTGTGAATGTGCCATCTGATGGTGTAGTTACGGTATTTGCCAGCAGGGACAATTAGGGACATGGACAGCTATTCTTCTGGCACAATTATTTTATTAGCAAAATATATCACCAAGTATAAATTAATATTTATCTTTTAGCAACACTGAAATAAACATGCCGGTATAAATAGAGATGGTCTTATTATTGGGAGATACAAGGGTCTGTGGCTCTACCATTGGAGAAAGCATAACGTCCAACTTGGATCACATGTGCCTTGATAACCAATCACATTACAACCTTGACGTCAGTTGTGCGACAGTTCACTGTTTGCGGATACCACAAATGAATGAGAGGTGCCGTAAACTGCACTTTTTCTTTTCCGATAATCCATTCACCCTCACCTTCATACTGTATGAAGAGAATTTCGCAGAATTTTCACATTACTCTTTTCCATAAAATGAAAGTGAATGGTGATCACAAATATGTTCTGCGAATGTTTTGCTAATGCTCATTTTAAGTTATGAAAACATTATTTCTGAATGTTCTCTGATCATTCAAAACGTCCATTTAAAAAAAAAATAAAATTCTTGGTTATGCGAACGTTAAAGAAACACTCCACTTTATAGCTTTGCAAATATTTTGGAAATGTTACTTTTAAATGTTTTGAACATTCTAAAACAAGTAGTAATATTTAAAAAAAAAAAATGTTAGACAAATGTCCAACTAAAATGTTTCAGAAAAAATCTTCCATGAATGATATATAAATAAATAATATTTTTGTGCTAATGTTTTAAGAACATTCTTAAGCACAAGATAACTCTGAACAAACACTCTTCTAACATTACTGGAAGAACGTCTGTGCATAACTTTGAAAAAACCTTGGCAGAACGTTCACGGTTAGATGGGTTCATGGCTCTCATCTCCAAAAATAACAAAAAAAACCATCATAAAAGTAGTCCATATGACTTGTGTGCAATATAACATACATCACAGTGCATCAAATTTGAATATACGAATATTCAGATACCCCAAATGAGATTGGAGGAATACAATGCAAAGGAAGATTTTCAGTACATTATTCCAATTGTTTTCTTTTGTGATTTGTAGATGAAAGAAAAGGGGTTATGAATGACATGAGGGTTAACAGAATTTCATTTTTTGACCAATCTTAATAGCAGGCTGCACATCAGTATAATAAAGTACTAGTAATCTTTTTGTTTAGGCTTGATTGCTTAAGGGATTTTTGACGCTTCATGACAGGCTAGCCAACTGTCTTCCCAGATTAGACTTCTGGCTCAGGTTCCTTCGCGCTCTTACATAAGTATACGTACTAATTAGACCTGATTGGACTTCTAAAGTTTTGAGCCAAGAAACTGCATAATCAGTCATACAAAAAGAACAAAAATACAGTTCTTAGTCAATTGATAGTATTACATATGATTTATAGCCTTGCATAAGACATAATCCTCTTCACGACATGCCTTGAGGTGCATTACGCTCAGGATAAATGAATTGACAGGCCACAGTGGTGATGTGAAGATAGATTAGATCAGATTTACTTGGACTTCACCCAAGGGCATTGGAGAGTGTGTTTGCAAGTTAGTAAGTAACTGGTATGGAGTCTATTAAAGACAAATTAGACAGTGTTCCGACAGATAAGCTGTGTTTCTGCCTATTCCATAGAAGTTGATGCAAAGACTTCCTTCAAAACTGTTACTTTTTATGTCATTTTTATGACATATTAATATACTTCCAGTACAAATAGAAGACATAAATCAGATTTTGCATCAATGTTATTTTAGGTCATGGGACAAAAGCTTTGACTCCTACGGTAGATTCTGGCAAAACTCTACAAAAATAAAATGGCATAAACTTTCCCCTTTTGGTGGAAATCTCATAAATTTACTTGAGAAACAACAAAATGTGCCATCTCTGCTGCCAGTGAAGCTGTTTGCATTAATTTACAGCTCTCTGAGATTCCAAACATTTTTTGTAACTAGAGATATAGTTCATTGAAAGAGGAGAAGCCCTCACACATGATGAGAAACATGAGACGGATCTGGCAGAAAAATGCCAGACTGAGAAAAATGAGGTCAGGACTCCCAAGTGGGACATCGTTTTGGCTCGGCTTATGCATAAAATTCACACTTTTTCTGACTTATCTTCTTTCAACAGCCCTTATCAATACTGTCAAGAGCAGAACATACATTTTGGTTATCACCAACTTTATCATGTTGGTACGAGGAACGACTACAACCCAAAGAGAAAGCTGCCAGTATCAGCACATCTTCTTGTTTTGCTAAATATCGATGGGAAAAAAATATATATTTAATAGAGATTTCATGCTAATATATGTTGACAATATTTAAGAACTCATATGCCTTCAAGACTGCTTTTTAAAGGTACAGTCCACCCAAAAAAATGAAAAATCTGAATAATTTGCTTACCCTCATGTCATTCCAAAATTGTATGACTTCTGCAGAACACAAAAGAAGATATTTTTTATAAACATATCGGTGTATTGGCCATAAAACGAAAGTCAAAGGGACCAGTGATGTTTTGGACCCCACTGGTTTTCATGGTGAGTAAATGATGACAGAATTTTAATTTCTGGGTGAACTATCCCTTTAAAGGGGGCAGTTGTGGCCTAATGGTTAGAGAGTCGAACTTGTAACCTGAAGGTTGCAGGTTTGAGTCTCAGTACTGGCAGGAAATATAGGTTGGGAGAGTGAATGAACAGTGCTCTCTTCCACTCTCATTACCCAAACTGTGGTGCCATTGAGCAAGGCACTCAACCCCCATTCGCTCCCTGGTCACTGCAGCAAAAATGGCTGCCCACTGCTCTGGTCTGTGTTCAAGGTTTGTGTTCAATACTCACTGCTGTGTGTGAATTTGGATGGGTGAAATGCAGAGCACAAATTCTGAGTATGGGACACATACATGGCTACACATCACATCACTAAAGGCCAAAGTATACTTCATTTCATGAATACATAGTCTTTCAAAGTATAACACAGGCATTTGACACATGCACACAAGAAAGTTTAATCCTTGTCCAGTGTTTGCACTATTTCTCTCCTGAAGTTATGAACGTCAGTTTGTATGCATTTAAACTAGAGTTGCCTGTATCTCTTAACCGCCTCACATAAGCGCTTGTCAACATGGTCGTCTATTGTTCTGTAGTTTATAGTAGTTTGTTGTTGTTCCACTCTTCCGTTTATTATTCGACGCAGAAATGACGAAGCTAGCAAGCAGCACCATGGTTTCGATTCCCAGGGAAAGCAAGAACTGATAAATATAAGGGCTTTTGCACTGGAGGAACATTTTCATAGTTCATTTTTCATAGCTTTAACTATTGGCAGAATTGCCCACTTTTTGGCATGATTGCACCACAGGAACTGGGAACGATTTTAGTAACAGGAACACCTTTTGGGGGAACTAAATTAGCTCCTATACTTCAGAGTAGGGTCTAACCCAGCACAATAGGAACTACCAATGACTTAAGTGTATGTGGATTGGCCGAACACATGGCACTGGCATGGCACTGGCACTGACATTTTTAAAAAGCCACGTAAACACACAGTTTACATATACTTACTCCACAAACTTACTACATGAAAACAAGGATAGATAGGATGCAGGATGCAGCAGTAGGTTGGTGTGGTATTTTTCCTGCCACTCTTCCACTGTGATTGGGTGGCTGGGTAAAAATGAGTGTTGCGTTTTGCCCAAAGTTGAACATTCTTCAACTCTCGGTGACCGATAAAAAACACAGAGCACTCATCATGAACGCTCATAGACACTGCTGCCATTTTAAAAATGCAGCGCTCCCATTGGGAAAATATGCTATGCTCCAAAAAAGAAAAAAAAATGCTTTGGTAGACACACGGCCTTATGCTACAGAGTTGTTGATGTAGTTGAATGCCACACTTAAATGACGTCACTGTCGAACATCTTCCTACTGGCAGTGCAAATGCAACCAGGAAAATGGCTCTAGTTCTCGGGGGGCTAGCCTAGTTCCTCAGTGGTGCGAATGCAATGTAAGTCACTTTGGATAAAAGCATCTGCCAAATGCATAAATGTAAGATATTCTTCAGAAAATGTAAAAATGTTTCATTTATACATAATGCTATTTTAGAGTCTCCCAGACACAGACAAACACCTGAAGCACCAACCTGCTAATTAACTCTCTCCCAGTCGCAGTCACTTACAGGCAGCAGAAGTGAAACGAGGCTGGGAAAGGCGGCGTGGAGAGATCAGCGATAAGTGATCTGACCCAGATCAACACCCTCGGGGGATGACCCTGCGTGTCTGTCTGTCTATAACAAATGAGAGCGTGTAAGAAGCACACAAAAGCCAGTCAGAGAAATCACAAATATTTGGCCTACAAGACATTCCATTAATAATAATTAAATCACAGCAGTATACGGCTGGCAGCACAGCGGCCGCAACAAAACACACTCTCAAAGGCGCTGCTCCCCCGACGTGAACTTTTGGCAGTTACACATTTTGGCGTCACAGAGAGTCAAAATTATGAAATGTTTTAAGTGAAGCATGACTCTTCTGCCACATCTGGTATGATCATATTTGTAACTATAACGCAGATAGGGGAAAGAAAATTAAACACAGCTTTGTCAAGCTCAGTTGACTTTTTAGTTCAAAGAAATAAGTTTAAATGAGAGTTCTTCCTGCATTCAACAAACAAGGGAACGTTTCCCATGGAATAGGAACATTATTCCAAACAGACATGATACTCCAAGACCCACTCTGACGAAAAAAAAAAAAAAAGAAAAAAAGAAAAGCAATTTAGCAACTGATATGTATAATCAAATTGTTCATTTTTGGCATTCCAGTATTCTCAGAGGCTATAAAATAGACCAAGACTGTGCCTATTACTGCAACGTTACCGTTGCATAAACCCTGCCAAAATAAAATAATGGATGAAAGTTAAGTTACAGTTTCCAAAATGTCCATTTCGCAGGTGTTTGTTTTTAAGCTGATCGAAATTGATTACATTAAAACAAAAGTCAGATAAATAATGCAGATTTTTTTGGTCTGGATCAATTAGTCTGTTCAAATATATAATTAAATAGGATATAATTAAAATTAGATATAAATAAAAATATATATAATTAAAGGGGGGGGGGGGGTTAAACATGGTAAGACTGTAAGAAAAAAAATTACAAAAAATAAATAAAAACAAGTGTCAACTATTCTGATGTCTTAATGAAGAAAAAAGCTATTAAAGAATAAAACTGTTGAAAAGAAATCAATTGGCATATTTTTTTATTATTATTTCTTAGAAAACTGCTTATTGAAAAACTTGTGTCTTCCATTAAAAGTCATGTGGTGCAACAACAAGCAGAAATGTGCAGAACAAAAAAAAAATCAGGAAGTGATATCATAGAGATGACCTCTGCTGACCCTCATGAGTGTGTGTCAAGGTCAATGGGTCTCTTAAAATGTCAAATAGTTTTGACATTTTTATGACAAGACAAAGTTAGTTCAGGTTGTAAAATGTTGGTGTGACTCCCCAAAAGTTTAATTATATTTATGAATTAATAAATCATGATTTGTAAATAAATACAAATAAATTCTTGTAATTTCTTTTCTTCTTCTTTTTATCATTAGTGATGGTTGCGTTAGACATACTAAAGGCTGGTTAGAACAGACAAGTTCAAGAGTATGACAGTAATCCATTAACATAGTCTAATATTGTATATTTCTTGTCCTTTTGTGTTTATAAGGTGTTTTTGGTTTTGTTTAGGCCCAGTGATTTCATGCATTCTTTTCTATTGTTTTGGCTCTCATGTTTGTTATTCATTTGCTTTTTATCAATTTTGTCCCGCTGACAATCAAAAAACAATAGAGCTGTTAAAAACACGATTGGATCTGTTCTTCAGAAATATCTCCCAAGACTATTGAGAATAATTTAGCAGAATTCTTCCATGAGTAACACTGATGTCTTAACTTGACCAGTGCCATATCAATAAACCACAGTAGGCTGGCGACTGATCTCATCCCAACGTTTCTTCTCTTCCAGAAGTAGCAGAGAGCCAAATAAGCTCTTCAATGTTTTCTGCAAATGAGGCATATAAGTGCAGGTTTATACATTGATTTGAAGGTCCCCCTGCTGTACTTTTATCAAACATGGTAGCACACACCATTCCTCATTTACATTTACACATTTGGCAGGCACTTTAATCCAAAGCAATTTTTCCACTATATGCATATCCTGGGACTTAAACCCATGACCTTGGCATTGTTAGCACCATACTGCACCAGTTCAGCTCTTTGAAATTCTTTGATTTGAACTAATTAGCAATGAACGCCTCAACGCCTTGCTGAGACAAAACAGGCACTGTATGGCGCGTTCACGCTTACCTTGCGGATATGGCGATTATTTGTTTTGAAATGAATCTTATTAATGTTGGCCTGAGTTTTATCTCGTTCTGTTCTGTTGCGGGAAGACCATTACAAGTTCAGAGAACGGGGCTATTTTTGAAATTTGGAAAGCATCATGTGTCTACCATATGTTATTTTATGAATTTATGAATCAAAACAATAATAGGACAAATAAGAGTGTCTGCGATAAAGAAAAGAGAAACAGTTTTTAAAAAAAATTGTCTGCAGCAGATGTGCCAAGTTTGCTCAAATGTACTCTTATTCATGCTGGTTTTGAAAATCTTTTATACAATCAACAAACGATTAAATGTAATAACTCTAAAAATGCCATGTGGTGTAACCATGAAGTAAAATATTTCCCTTACATATCTTAATGTGTTCACAACTTGAAAACCTATTTTCCCAAAAGGTTTTTAAATATTAGGGCTGTCAAGCGATTCAAATTTGTATTCTAATTAACTACATGATGTGCCGATAAATTCATCAATAGTCAATAAGTCATTATTGTGTTAAATGATAAAAGCATCAAATAGACATTACAAAATGTAGCTTTATTAAAGAAATATTTTATTTCCACATAAAATTTATTACACAAACTTTTAGGATGATTTTTTTTTTTTTTTTTCAGAAGAATTGGTATTTAGATATATGTATTGACCAAAACAGTCTTGTTTCAAACATTCTTCAAAATATCTTCTTTTATGTTCCGCAAAAGAAAGAAAGTCATACAGGTTTGAAACAACATGAGGGTGAGTAAATGGTATAAAAGGTATAAAGTCAGAATTCTGAGAAATAAAGTTGTAATTCTGAGAAAAAAAGTCAGAATTGTGAGATAAAAAAGGCACAATTACTTTTTTTATTCTGTGGCAGAAAACAAGCTTTCATATAAAAGAGTGAGCCAAACTACTCAAAAAGGTTTTCTCTTCAAGACTGTCATCCTTGCTTTTTTTCTTCATTATGAAATCAGAACAACTTAATCACTTTGACATTTTTGAATTTATGTACACCAGAAATCAAAAACCATATAATCATATACACTACCAATCAAAAATTTGTGGTCAGTAATTTTGAATTTTTTGAAAGAAGTCTTAGGCTTACCAAAGCTTGCATTTAAAAAATACACTAAAAACAGAAACAATTTGAAATATTATTACAATTTAAAATAACTGTTTTCTATATGAATATATATATATATTAAAATGTTATTTATTTCTGTTATCAAAGCTGAATTTTCAGCATCATTACTCCAGTCTTCAGTGTCGCGTGATCCTTCAGATATCATTGTAATATGCTGATTTGCTGCTCAAGAATCTTTTACATTATAATCAGTATCACCATTGCGTTGTTTCATTTTTTGTGGAAACTATGATACTTTGTTCAGGTTAATTTGAGTAAAAAGTCATTTTTTGAAACAGAAATCTTTTGTAACATTAAAATGTCTTTACTGTCACATTTGATCAATTTAATGCATTCTTGCTGAATAAAAGTATAATTTCTTTATTAATGAGCCCAAACATTTGAACAGTATGTGCTAAAATCTGTTATGTCTTCAGGAATAAGACTAACATTAACAACCCATTATTAAGCTCATCTTTCATCTGTCAACTGTACACTACATGTTTTCAGATTAATTCCATTTTTAAAGAAGATGAATTAGGTTTTTCTTTGTTCTGTTGATGATCTGCACAATTCTAATAGGGTGAGTCATAACATATCGCACATGCTTTTGGTTAGAATACAAGTGTTAACTACAGGACATGCTGAGGGTTCTGAGGTTCAGGGCAGGTCTGGGAAAATCTTGAGACCAGCTGCTTACACGTAATTACAAAAATGCCAAGAAAAGGTCAGAGAAATGTTCTGTAATTTTTTTCTTTTGTGTTTTTTTTCAGATGCCACTTGATTTGATGTATATACATATAACTGTATATAATATATATAACTGTCATATAACTATACTGAGGTCACGGTTCTGTGCATACAGTCAGATGACGAATAGTCAGTCACAGGCGATCCACACTCCAATCCAGAAGGGGGCGTGCGCAGTAATGCATCGATGTTTGCTGACCGTCACAACAGGAAAAAACGCAGAAGAAAAAGAACAGATGATCTATGCATAGATATGTTTATGTGTAATCTCTCAACCAGTGTTTCAACCCCGGAAAGACATCAATAAATCAGCTTGAGAATGATTTCTCACAAAGCATTACATTTACCTCAGGCAAGTCATTTAGTGTCCACAGCATGTTAGATCACTAGAGAAATGAGCTCTATAGGGAAGCATTTCACTAAATATATGCACTATATTAGCTTATATATTCATTATATTTACTTTACCTGTTAGTAATGTCTTAATTATTTAATATATGTTTAAATACATGTGTCATGAAAACAAGTTATGGCAGTAACTGTGTAAATGATTATCTTTCAAAAATGAACTGAAGTAGAAAAATAATTGAAAAATAATTTATAATTAGATTTAGAAGTTAATGCAAAACCTGCCTTATTTTTTTTTTTTTTTTTTTTTTTTTTTTTTAGTTGATTATTATATCTAAAAAATATATAGCAACTGAATTTAATAGTTTGGGCTCTGTTGTTAATTGTAACCTTTAATCAATCATAATTTATTTTATTCAATAAACCACAGTTTAATAAAATATAAGAAAAAATAAGCAATTTTATGTTTAGTTTTCTCCCCCCTTCTGTACTAAACCCATACCGAACCGTGACTTCAATACCGAGGTACATACAGAATTGTCATGTTTGTGTATCTCATATAATCTTAATAATAGTTTATCTTAATTTTTTTTTTTTTTTTTTTTTTTTTTTTTTCAGGATTTCTGATGAATAGAAAGTTCAAAAGAGCAGCATTTATTTGAAATAGAAATGTAATGGCACTTTTGATCAATTAATGCAACCTTGCTGAATAAAAGTATTAATTTCTTTCAAAAAAAAAAAAAAAAAAATCTCACTAACCCCAAACTTTTGAACAGTAGTATATGATGGTGCATTCGGAAAGTTGGCTTAGGGGTTAAAAGATCTGGTCTGGTAAAAATGGTTAATAACGGGACATTCTGTTCGGTGCAGGTTTGGGAAAGTCCCAGTCACTCAGCATTTATTTAGTTCTGGTAAAGTTTCTCAACATCCCATGGATATCCAGCTTTCATCTACCCCCGCAACAAGTCCTGATGTTTTGGCTGCACTTTTAAAACATTAAATGATGCTTATTAAAAGGATGTTAATTAACTCTTGATGCTGTGTACTTTGTCAGGGGAAACAATTTTCCAAAGGCTGCATGTGTGACAGATTGACTTGACAGATTGCACTTGACAGATTGTTCCATGGACAAAAGCAATAAATAACTTTCAGAATTAATAAATAAAAGCCACTTCCCACATAAACAAAGTACTGGAAGTAAAAGAATTCCCATTCATTTCTCCATAAAGGTTTCTTTTTATTATTATTATTATTATTATTATTAATAATAAACACTTATAAACCTTTAAAGACACACCTTCCATGAGCTCAGTGGTTATCAATATATGAAATAATCTTCTGTTGAAGCCATCAACATTAGTTCAATTTAATTTTTTAAAAGTATATTTAACGTCGCAAATCCTGCTGCAGAACTACATTACCCATGAATCCTAAAGAGAAATATCAACCAATCAAGAACTGCAGCAAAAAAAAAAAAAAAAATCAGGATGAAAGATTTCAACAGCGACAGCCCACTCCCATTAAGCAAATATTCTGCAATATACTTAAAATATATTGTTTATAAACATTGAACTTTAAGTCAGTGGTTTTATATGCTGCACACCCTTGTAATTCATGCCCGTATTAAACAATGATGAAATATTAATTATGAATTATTTATTATGTCTGTATAACAATAATAATAATTAATATCACAATAATCAATATTCATCATCAATATTCTACATATATATAATATACATAATAATAAAAATAATATGTAGTCATTATTATTGTCTATATAATAATATATTACAGAGATATATTTATAATAATATAATATAATATAATATAATATAATATAATATAATATAATATAATATAATATAATATAATATAATTATTATCCCATTATGTTCCTATATGAAAAAAAAAAATGGTTTAAAAAGTGGGCGTGCACTCGTGCACTCTATTGACTCTATTGATGACGTCTTTTTAAAAAATGTAATATAAGTCTAAGGTGTCCCTTGAATGTGTCTGTGAAGTTTCAGCTCAAAATACCCCCTAGATTTTTTTTTATTAATTTTTTTAACTGCCTATTTTGGGGCATCATTAAATATGCAGCGATTTAGCGTGCTGCCCCTTTAAATTCTTGTGCTCCCCACCCCCCGAGCTTGCGCTTGCCTTAAACAGCATAAACAAACTTCACACAGCTAATATAACCCTCAAAATGGATCTTTACAAAGTGTTCGTCATGCAGCATGTCTAACCGCATAAGTATGGTATTTATTTGGATGTTTACATTTGATTCTGAATTTGATGGTGCTCCGTGGCTAAACCTAACATTACACACTGTTGGAGAGATTTATAAAGAATGAAGTTGTGTTTATGAATTATACAGACTGCAAGTGTTTAAAAAATGAAAACGACAGTCTTGTCTCCGTGAACACAGTAAGAAACGATGGTAACTTTAACCACATTTAACAGTACATTAGCAACATGCTAACGAAACATTTAGAAAAGCAATTTACAAATATCACTAAAAAAATATAATGTTATCATGGATCATGTCAGTTATTATTGCTCCATCTGCCATTTTTCGCTATTGTTCTTGCTTGCTTACCTAGTCTGATGATTCAGCTGTGCACATCCAGACATCCTGCCCTTGTGTAATGTCTTGAATATAAGCTGGCATATACAAATATTGGGGGCGTACATATTTAATGATCCCGACTGTTAGGGAACAGTCGGTGTTATGTTGAGATTCGCCTGTTCTTCGGAGGTCTTTTAAACAAATGAGATTTATATTAGAAAGAGGAAACAATGGTGTTTGAGACTCTCTATATGTCATACTGAACTCTTGTTATTTAACTATGCCAGGGTAAATTCAATTTTTAATTCTAGGGCACCTTTAAAAGTGATTTCATGGAGTCTTTAGTGTGTTGACAAAATGACCGAACACTCATTGCGTATTTCAAAAGAAGTTTGACTTTACAACAGTATACCTAATACCTGCCAAAAAACAGTTATTAGGTATAATGTTGCTACTATTACTAAATTAATATTAGATAACGGTTTAAGAATATGTCTGCCAGTTAAATTCAACACTTAATGACAGCTGATAACTAAAACCAAATTACTGAAGTAATAACTGCAGTAAATTACGGTCACCATGTTACTTTTATAAACTGGAGTGGCTCTACATATAGCAACATCAGTATGTTGGCAAAATAATCAATCACTGTGTTTTAAAAAAGTTTTAACTTACTCATCTTCACACTTGCATAACTCATATGGAGGACTCTAATCAATCTGTCACAGTTTGAAATCAGTAACAGTCACGCGCTAGACTCTTTTCAATGAACCTGTCATGTTATCATATAGAGTAGCCTACGCATGACGCTCGCACGCGCTTTACGTTACTGTGACGTCTCGTTGGATCTGTCATGCGCTGAATATGTCTGCCGAAGGAGCGGGACTCACCCGTGATTTAAAGTCTCGGCGCAGAAGAGCGAAGAAAGCAGGAGGGAAAGGTCGGCCGCGGCCGCGGGATCCTGTTTGAGCAGCAGCGCGTCTCTGAGCTCTCCATCACCGCGTCAGAGCGCAGCAGCTCCGCGCCTGCCCAACCACCACAGCGCTCTAACCAGTTAACCTCTACCTGACCACAACTTCACCATTCACGTCCAAATCAAGGTTCAGTCCAAATCTCCAAACGTTAGTATGCAGAAATAATATATTATTTATTACGTAATAATAAACCAGAGGCCTCAAAATGTAATAAAAGTGTATGAATGTCACTGCATGTGATGATAGCCCATCAGATTGGGATTTATATTAAAGAGGGACAGCACAAACAAATTGTATTTACAAACAACCCCAGATTATGAAGCTCTTGCTTTAGTAGTGAAATTAGACTTTATATCCACACAGCAAAACAAACAAGTTGATATGGAAAATGCATATCTTAATATACTTTATAAACCAACAAAATATACTTTTTAATTAATTAAATTCAACATTAGTTTAAGATATACACGTTTAACAGCTGTGACCCTTTATACGTTTAGAAGAGATAACTGCTAAAAATATAAAATATAAAAATAAAATATTTTTAAGTAAAACACTGTTACTTAACAAGCTCAAGCCCTAAAATAGTCGATCCATGATTTATCGCCGTTGTAACTTAAAAAAGGTACATACCTGTCAAACCATTAGTCACTTCATATTAAGTGCCATATAAAATTAAAAATTAGAAATAAAATTAGTCCCCACAGACAGGTTACTTAGTTATTTGTCATTGTAACCAAAATTTAGGATGTGTTTCCATAATATGTAACCTAGCAACAAAAGGGGGCGAAGCCAGTGTTGTTACCATGCCATAATTTTACGCTGGATTGCTTCACAAACGAGGGTCAATTCAGTGCTGGATTTGCACAAAAGTTTACCATGCAAATGCTAGTCGTTGAGTTGAATCAACTCCACAGCAACTACATAAATTTATCCACTAACTACTCAGAAACATCCAGATGCATTCTAAAAGTTGCAACTTCTTCCTTAGTCTCTCCATCAGTGTCCGACTCCGGTTTGAACAATGTAAGGCTGAACACCGTTACTGACAATCATCATATTGGCTGTGTGAGATTCTCCAGCTTTGTTGTTGTTGAGCAACAGAAGCACGAGCTGTTAAAGCTCCGCCCTCTTCCGGAAAGGGGGCCGGGGGCAGCAGCTCATTTGCATTTAAAGGGACGTGTGTTTTTGCTCACACCAAATAGGGGCAAATTTGACTAGCTATATTAAATGATCTGTAGGGTATTTTGAGTTGAAACTTCACAGACACATTCTGAGAACAACAGAGACTTGTAAAAGGGGCATTATAGGTCCCCTTTAAAAAGAATTGGATAAGCATCAGTGGCATCTTTCCAGAGATTTGGGAGTGTTGCTTGGTGTCTTAAATGATGCAATGGGTTTTTGGACCAGCATTATCATTTTTGACCATTAATCACTTTTTAATGCAAGGTCTAATCCTATTAGAAGATAATGTAATAAATGGGTTGTGAAATCACTTATGTAGGTCATTGTTGTACCATGTAAATTTGCATTCTGCTAAGAAGATTCTGAAAATAAAAGAAACCTGTAAATTCATATCAAGCATGAGTCCACACACAAAAACATGAGCTCACTTGAATGATCATACACAGAACTTGAATTCATGGAGTCAAAAACATAAAATACGCCACTGAGGAACATTAGGGTCATAAAAAATCGGACCTAGTCTTCTGTTTGCTGTGCTCAGGCCAGACTGCTCGGCGGTCTTGCACTTAGTTATCAGATCAACAAGTGTTGAATTATTTTCTTGGAGACTGAACACTTTCATGTTTTGACTTGGAAAAATAGTTTGTCTGCATTAGATAAAAAATATAAAGAAATATTCAAAGTGGACAAGTAGGTCAGGCCAACAAAGATAACGCTACAGTACATGTCGTCTATTACTTCTGTTATGCAGAAGTGTCCTTATTGAACTCTGTATCATTTTTAAAAAGAATGTGTTGTAATTTAATTCAGTAATTCTATAAATGGGTACACTCAGTCTCAGAAATATGTTCTGTTCAAGCTCAAACATTTAAACTTTATTAATTATAATTTGATTATTTACAAAAATAATAATAATAAAAAAAAAAGAAAAATACAAGATGCATACCAGGATGGAAATATTGAAATGAACAAGAATATTAGCATGATTTGAACAAAGAAATTAGCATAATTTGGTAACACTTTAGTATGGGGAACACATATTAACTATTAACTATGACTTTTCCCTCAATAAACTCTTAGTTTACTGCTTATTAATAGTAAGTTTGTTGTGGTAGTGATTAAGTATTTGGTAGGATTAAGGGATGTAGAATATGGTCATGCAGAATAAGGCATTAATATGTGCTTTATATTTACTAAATAAACAGCCAATAACCAGGCTAATAAGCAACTAATTAAAAATGATAATTGTTCTTCATACTGGTGTTGCCCATAATTCTTAACAGGAAGGAACATAACAGAATAATAAAAAAAAAATAATAACAGGAGTCCTAACAGGATGGAATGTAACAGGATGAAAAAAAAAAAAATCCTATCAGGGTGGAATGTTACAGGATGGAAATAAAAAATGAACATGATGGAATGTAACTGTCACAGTCTCCGTCTGTCCTGGACTCTATCTCCCATCATCCTCCCTGGCCCTCACCTGCACTCACTCCACCATCAACTAATCACACACACCTGTTCCCCATCAGCACCTCATCATACCAGACTTTTAAGCACACCACTCACCTCCCTCAGTTGTCGAGTCACTGTTGTTTTTGTATGTGTTAATCTACTGTTTGATTTATCATTAAACCTTTGAGTTCTTTTTGAAATCTGCTTCTCCTGCCTTCTTCCTCCTGTGGTCACATACCGTGACAGATGACTGGACCTCAACATAACACCACCATCCTGGCTGAGGACCGCCTGTGGGGTTTGAGGCAGAATGGCCGCCCATTGGAGAGGTATGTGGAGCAGTTTCTCAAGCCGGTTGGATCTGATCCAATGGATCTGTCCATTTCTGACCTCCTGCACTTCCCCAAGTCCAGAGATAAAATCCCTTACCACAGACCTAGAGCGACTCCCGTCCTCGTCCCGAGTCAGCTCCAGATTCCGCTCCAGTCCCCAAGTCAGCTCCAGACTCCGCTCCAGCCCACGAGCCCGCTCCAGTCTATAAGCCCGCTGATACTCTCAAAGAAAATCCTAGCTCCTAGATCCGCCCTGGAGACTTCCATATCACCTCCACCTCATATCACATCCACCCTCACCTGCCTGTAGGTCTCCAGGGCAGAAATATGGAATATAACTGGATGGAAATAAAACAATTAACATGATTCCTAACAGAATGAGTTATAACAGGATGGAAATAAAGAAATTAATAAGATTATTAGTGTAATACATACAAAAGAAATTAATTATTAGCTTAATAGAAATAAAGAAATGAACATAATTCCTAACAGGAATGGAACATAGCATGGAAATAATAATAAAGAGATACCTAACAGGATGGAAATAAAGAAATAATAAGATTATTAGTGTGACATAAATAAATTTAAATTTCTTAACAGGATGGAAATAAAAAACAGAATTCCTAACAGGATGGAATGTAACAGGATAAAAATAATAAAATTAATAATATTATTAACATGATACAAATATAGAAATTAACAATTCTCAACAGGACGGAATGATACATGATGGAAATAAAAAATTAACAGGATTCTTAAGATAGAATGCAACATGATGGAAATAAAGAAATTAATGAGATTATTAAAATGACAAAGAAATTTAATGTTAAAAAAAAAACAAAAACAAACAAAAAACAGGATTCCTAACAGGATAGAACGTACCTGTTACAACAGAGACACCGGAAGCAGAGATAAAAGCAGTTGGGTTGTTTATTGAGACAATCAGCAGAGCAAACAGGTAAGTGAATGGTGATAACGAAAGTCTTGGAGGTGAATGAGAGGTAATACTGTCCTTATTCTTTATATTGCAGGTGATGGTGGAAGGAGACGCTGGAGATGGTTGACAGGAACACTCACACACACAAGCAGGTAGGAACACGAGGAGTACTGGAGACAATGGAGACGAAGGAGATGATGCATACAGGTAATGATCGTTTAGAGAGTCCTTGTGGTAAGTGAACAACGGGGTGTATCACGAACGAGACCGGACAATGTGTGTGTGTGAGTGTGGGGTTCTTATAGTGAGGCTGATGACTGTGGTGATGAGCTGCAGGTGGCGGTGATTAGAATTCCGGTGATTGAGTGCGCGGGTAAGGGAGTGAGGTGGAACCTGACGTGTCTGTGACAGTACCCCCCTCCCACGGCCCGCTCCTGAGGGCCGAGGACCCCGACGTCGTGGTGGTCGTCCTCGAGGTCGTGGGGCAGGTCTGTCCGGGTGGTTGGTGTGGAAAGTCTGTAACAGAGTAGGATCAAGGATATCATTCTTAGGGACCCATGAGCGTTCTTCGGGACCGTAGCCTTCCCAATCCACCAGATATTCTAACAGACCACCACGGCGCCGGGAGTCCAGGATCTCTCGAACCTCGTAGGCAGTCCCATCGTCCAGGATGAGTGGACGGGGGCGCTCGACGGCTGCAACGTCAGGTTCTGTGGGAGGAAGAACAGAAGGGTGGTGAGGTTTTAGGAGTGACACATGGAAGGTTGGATGAATTCTTTTATATTGTGCAGGAAGTTGTAACCGGTAGGTGACGGGGTTGATCTGTCGGAGGATGGTGAATGGGCCAATGAAGCGGGGACTCAGCTTCTTGCAGGGCAGGCGCATCCTGATGTCTCTGGTGGACAGCCAGACCTTCTGCCCCGGTTGGTAGTTAGGAGCGTGGGAGCGCCGAAGGTCGGCTGTCATCCTGCGCCTGCGCAGGGCTCTCTGCAGCTGGTGATGAGCTGAGTCCCATACCCTCTCGCTCTCCCGGAACCAGTAGTCGACCGCTGGCACGTTGGAGGGTTCCCCGTCCCAGGGGAACAGTGGGGGCTGGAAGCCGAGCACGCATTGAAAAGGTGTTAATCCTGTTGTAGCTTGACGGAGGGAGTTCTGGGCGTACTCGGCCCAGCCCAGGTACTGGTTCCAGGAGTCCTGGTGGCCATGACAGAAGGTACGCAGGAAGCGCCCAATCTCCTGGATCTTCCGTTCCGTCTGCCCGTTCGACTGAGGATGGTATCCAGACGATAGGCTGACGGTCACACCCAGGAGGGAGAAGAACGCCTTCCAGACTCGAGAGATGAATTGGGGTCCTCTATCAGAGACTATGTCTTCGGGGATTCCATAATGACGGAAGACATGGTTGAACATTAATTCTGCTGTGGCCATGGCAGTGGGTAGACCTTCCAGGGGGATCAGACGGCAGGCTTTGGAGAAACGGTCTACGACTACTAGAATACAGGTGTGACCATCAGATTCTGGGAGGTCGGTAACGAAGTCTACTCCCAGGTGTGACCAGGGTCTCTCAGGAACGGGCAGAGGATTGAGCTTGCCGGTTGGAAGATGGCGTGGGCTCTTGGAGATGGCGCACTCCCTGCAGCCCTGCACGTACCTTCTGACGTCGCTGGCCATGTTTGGCCACCAGAAGCGCTGTTTGAGCAGCGAGAGGGTCTCATTGACCCCCGGGTGACCAGTGCCAAGTGATGAGTGTACGGAGTGCAGGAGTGGAGTGCGTCGTGTCCTGGTGATGTAGCGCAAGCCTGGGGGACAACCCGGCGGAGTGCGTGAGGAGGCATTGGAGGAGGGTAAGGTCTCTTCCGACCATTCGATGGGGCTCATGAAGAGAGACTCGGGCAGGATAGTTTCAGGGTCATCATTCTTCTCCTCGGGAGCGTGGAGACGTGAGAGAGCATCGGCCTTGAGGTTCTTTGATCCAGGGCGGTATGAGATGGTGAAATTAAATCTTGAGAAGAACATTGCCCATCTGGCTTGACGTGGGTTGAGTCGTTTGGCAGCTTTCAGATACTCAAGGTTTTTATGGTCAGTAAGAACTTGGAAAGGGTGGTTAGCTCCCTCCAACCAATGCCTCCACTCCTCAAGGGCGAGCTTGACAGCCAGGAGTTCACGGTCCCCAATGTCGTAGTTTACTTCCGCCGGGTTGAGCTTGCGGGAGAAGAAGGCGCATGGATGGAGCCTACTTGGATTCCCCTGCTGCTGTGAGAGGACCGCTCCCACTCCGGTGGTGGAGGCGTCCACCTCCACGACGAATGGTAATTCTGGATTGGGGTGGACGAGGAGGGGAGCGGTGGTGAAGGCTTTCTTGAGGGTCTCAAAAGCTTCAGAGGCAGGTTGGGACCAGGACAGAGACTTGGGCTGTTTACGGAGCAGGTTGGTGAGTGGGCTGACGATGGTGCTGTAGTTTTTGATGAAGCGACGGTAGAAATTGGAGAAGCCGAGGAAACGTTGGAGTTCTTTAATGGTAGTGGGAGTTGGCCAGTTCTGGATGGCGGAAACCTTCCCCTCGTCCATCCTGATGCCACTGTGGTCAATCACATATCCCAGGAAGTGGACAGAGGACTGATGGAAGGAACACTTCTCTGCTTTTAGAAAGAGTTGGAACTGCCGTAAGCGCTTGAGGACCTCCGCAACGTGGTGGCGATGTTCGGCCAAGCTCCGGGAGTAGATGAGGATGTCATCAATATACACCAGAACGAACTTGTGGAGGAACTCCCGGAGCACCTCATGGATGAAATCCTGGAATACGGAGGGCGTTGACCAGGCCATACGGCATCACAAGATATTCATAGTGGCCGGTGGGCGTGACGAAGGCGGTCTTCCACTCGTCCCCCTCGCGTATCCGGATGAGGTTATACGCGCTGCGGAGGTCCAGCTTGGTGAACACAGTGGCACCGCGGAGATGTTCCAGGGCCGCTGGGACGAGGGGAAGTGGATACCTAAACTTCACGGTAATCTTGTTCAGTGAGCGATAATCGATACAGGGCCGCAAGCCTCCGTCCTTCTTGGCCACGAAGAAGAAGCTTGAAGCAGCAGGGGAAGTAGACGGGCGGATGTATCCTTGGTTAAGGGCCTCTTGAATATATTCCTCCATGGCCTTCTCCTCCGGTACTGATAGGGGGTAAATGCGTCCCCTAGGCACTGGCTCACCCGGTAACAGATCGATGGCGCAGTCCCATGGCCGGTGTGGAGGAAGCTTGGAGGCGCGTTGCGGGCAGAAGACGTCACTGAAGGGCGTAGTCGGGTGGAACATCGACGGAGCGTTTTTCCACAGGACTTTCGATGGAGGTAGTGTTCACGGAGATATTCTTGGAGAGAGGAGATCTTGGAACAGGAAGTTCTGGGAAACAGCTGGAGAAGCAGTGGTCGCCCCACTTCAGGACTTCGCCCGTGCGCCAGGAGATGGTGGGATTGTGGAGTTCCAACCACGGGCGCCCTAGAACCACGTCAGCGGTGGATTCCTCCAGAACCAGCAGATGGATGGTCTCAGAGTGGAAGATACCCACTTGCAGTAGAAGAGGACCAGTGACGCGACGAACCATCTTTCGGCTTAGGGGTTTGCCCGTGATGGAGTGGACCTGGTAGTTAACCGGAGAAGGCGAGGTCTTGAGCCCGAGGTGTCGACAGAGGGCGCCGGAGATGAAGTTTCCTGCTGACCCTGAATCGAGGAGCGCCACCACTGGAACGGAAGCATTAGCAGCAGTAAGGTTTACGATAGTAGTGAGTGGTTTCATCTTTTGGATTGAAGGAATGATAGCACTCACCACAGGTCGAGGAGGACGGGTTGGGCATGTGGAGATGACATGCCCAGGGGATCCACAGTACAAGCAAAGATTCAGGGTCAGCCTTCTACGCCTTTCTGCTGGAGACAAACGTGAGTTATCCACTAGCATGGGTTCGGTGGCTGGTTCTGGAGAGCTGACGGGTTCGGACCGACGGAGGAGGGTGGTGGTCAGTGGTTGGCCCTGGTGCTCAAGGAGACACGACTGCATACGAGAACCCACACGGATGGCGAGTTGGATGAATTGTTCGAGTCCCATGGAGTCCTCGTATGCAGCGAGATGCAACCGCACATTAGGCTCCAAACCTTGTCGAAAGGTGGTGATGAGGGCTTGTTCATTCCAGCCGCTGGTTGCGGCGAGCGTTCTGAACTGCAAGGCATAATCGTTAACAGTCTGGTTTCCTTGTTTTAAATTGTACAGTTTCTCACCAGTAGAAGAGTCAGCCAAAGGTCTTCCGAAGACTTCTCTGAAGTGGGAGACGAACGCTGGATAGGATTTAACGACAGAGCCTTTTTGAGTCCAGAGGGAATCCGCCCATTGAAGGGCCTTACCTTGCAGTTGGGAGATTATGAACGCTATCTTCGCCGTTTCGGTGGGATAGAGGTGCGGCTGCATCTCCAGGACCAACTCACACTGAAGAAGGAATCCGCTGCAATCCTCCGCCGATCCTGAGTAGGGCGCTGGTTTGGCCATGGGACTGGCGGTGTAAACAGGTGAAGCAGCGGTGACAGTGGATGCGGAAGTGGCAGCAGTGAGGGGTCCTGGCGATGGTGACTGTGGTTGAGGGGTGAGTGCTCGTCGCAAAGCGTCCACGAGCTCTTGAAATGGGTCATGATGGCTCATGCTGATGTAAGGCTGTTATGGTCCGGTCTTCTGTTACAACAGAGACACCGGAAGCAGAGATAAAAGCAGTTGGGTTGTTTATTGAGACAATCAGCAGAGCAAACAGGTAAGTGAATGGTGATAACGAAAGTCTTGGAGGTGAATGAGAGGTAATACTGTCCTTATTCTTTATATTGCAGGTGATGGTGGAAGGAGACGCTGGAGATGGTTGACAGGAACACTCACACACCTATTTATAGGATTTATCCTAAATCCTTCTCTTTATTCCTATTCGCATAATATAACTTTCTTATTTTTCACCAGATTACTTAACCTATTGCATAGTATTACTAAACGGAACGATTTATTACTAGCAATCCACCAGCATAATCACCTAGTGTTAGCCATAGCCTGCTAGCTACCGTCTACTTTCTTTTTTTCCCCTAAACCAACCTTCCTTGTCGATTGAATGGCGGATTTATCCGATGTATGTTATTCTGATCTGTCCTCGCCAGATCGGGAAGCTGTGGAGACGTTGCTGCCCGGCATTCATCGATCCACCGCGAGGTACAGCGTCCCGCACATCACCCTCGCCCCAGGCACCGGCAAGCGACCGAGACATCCAGCCAGCGAGTCCCGTGTGCGTTGCAGTTTTTCGGACGGCGTTCATCAAACACACGGTCAGTCATGTCCGACGATTATCATGTGTAGTAAATGCAACATGTACAGCTTAGCTCTTTCTGTCAGCAGTGAGACTTACACATGTGATAAGTGCAGGGATATTGTCAGGCTGACAGAGAGAATCTCAGAATTAGAGACACGCATCCAAACTTTAATTGAGGATAGTGAGAATGAAAGGGCCTTAGATACTGCTTTGGATGCGACTAGCCTAGTAAACACTACACATTCGGTTCCGGTTGTAGAAGCCACGCAGCAGGCTAACTGGGTGACTGTGAGGCGGCATAATGGCAAGAACAAACACCACTCTTCCGTTCCGATTAGAACATCAAACAGGTTCTCCCCACTCAGTGACGCACCCACTGAGAATCCTGTTGAAAGTGCCCTAGTAATTGGCGATTCTATTACACGGAACGTGAAAATAGAGACACCAGCCACCATAGTCACATGTTTGCCGGGGGCCAGAGCACCTGACATCAAAGCAAATTTAAAAGTGCTGGCTAATGCTAAACGTAAATATTCTAAAATCATTATCCACGTCGGCACAAATGATGTTCGACTTCGCCAGTCGGAGATCACTAAAATTAACATTAAAGAGGTGTGTGAACTCGCAAATTCAATGTCAGCAAAAGTAATTTGTTCTGGCCCTCTTCCTGTTCGTCGGAGTGATGAGATAGTTAGCAGGTTATCATCACTCAATGGCTGGCTGTCTAAGTGGTGTGCGCAGAATAATATAGGTTTCATAGACAATTGGAAAAGCTTTTGGGGCAGACCTGATCTGTTGAAAAGAGATGGTATTCATCCCTCCCGGGATGGTGCTGCTCTTCTCTCTAGAAATTTGGCAAATAGTCTTAGAGCTGAAACATGACAAACCAGGGCCCAGATCAGGACGCAGACAAACTGGCTAAACCGACCGTCTGCTAGCCGCCTCACGTCACAGAACTCAGATAATTCACAGCACATAGAAACACTTTCACCTAGATATTATCACATAGAGACTGTGTCTGTACCTCGAACTAGTAAATACAAAAAACTTCCAAAACCTTTTAAGGGTAAAAATTTAATTGATGTTCAAAAAATGAAAATCACAGATAAATCAGATAAACAAATGATAAAGCTTGGGTTACTGAATATTAGATCTATTTCTTCAAAAGCACTTATTGTAAATGAAATTATCACAGACAATAAACTAGACTTGCTGTGTTTGACAGAAACCTGGCTAAAACCAGACGATTACATTACTTTAAATGAATCTAGTCCTCAAGGTTATGATTATCGACACAATCCTCGACAGAAAGGCAAAGGGGGAGGTGTTGCTGTAATTTATAGTAATATATTCAGAATCATTCAAAAGAATTTCAAATATAATTCCTTTGAAGTGATGGTGCTTTATGTAACATTATGTAAGTTGACATTTGTGCTGGCTACTGTATACAGGCCACCAGGGCACCATACTGACTTTATCAAAGAATTTGCTGAGTTTCTATCAGAGTTAGTACTGGCTGCGGATAAAGTCCTTGTTGTTGGTGATTTTAATATCCATGTAGATAATAATAAAGACGCATTTGGATTGGCATTTGCAGATATTTTAAACTCTATTGGAGTTAAACAACACGTGTCAGGACCCACTCATTGTCGTAATCATACCCTAGATCTAATACTGTCGCATGGAATAGATATTGATGCTGTTGAAATTCTACAGCAGAGCGATGATATATCAGATCATTATTTAGTCTCGTGTATAATACAATTAGCCAAGGCTACAAAACCACCACCCAGCCATAAATATTGTAGAACAATCACGTCTGCCACTAAAGATTGCTTTATAAATAATCTCCCCGAGCAGTTTCATCGCCTTAGTATACCTGACAACATAGAAGAACTCGATGCTGCAACAGAAACTATTGGCTCTCTCTTTTCCAGCACATTAGATGCGGTCGCTCCTTTACGTCTAAAGAAGATTAAGGAAACTAATCCAACGCCGTGGTATGATGAGCACACTCGGGCTCTAAAACGAGCTGTTAGAAAAGCTGAACGTAGTTGGAAGAAAACAAAACTAGAAGTTTTTCGCCTTTCGTGGAAAGAAAAAATGATTGAGTACAGAACAGCCATAAGAAATGCTAGATCTACTTATTTTTCAAATCTCTTAATAGAAAACAAACATAATCCTAGGTATTTATTTGACACAGTGGCTAAATTAACTAGAAACAGAGATTCAACTGCTGACGTTTCCATAGAGCACAGCAGTAATGACTTTATGAACTTCTTTACTTGCAAGATTGATAATATTAGAGAGAAAATTATAAACATGCAACCGTCTACAGTTTCTCTTCAGACAGTGCACTGTAGTGTCCCTGAGGTAAAACTAGAATCATTCGCCGCTATAGGAGAGGAAGAATTATCTAAACTTATCAAATCATCAAAATCAACGACATGTATGTTAGACCCAATGCCGACTAAACTACTGAAAGAAATGCTTCCAGAGGTCGTAGGTCCACTTCTTGATATAATTAATTCATCTTTAACACTAGGACACGTGCCAAAAACCTTTAAGCAGGCTATTATCAAACCTCTTATTAAAAAACCTCAACTAGATCCGAGAGATTTAGTAAATTACAGGCCAATCTCGAATCTACCTTTTCTGTCAAAGATACTAGAAAAGGCAGTTTCAACACAACTGTGTTCCTTTTTAGAAAGAAATGGAATCTGTGAGGATTTCCAGTCAGGATTTAGACCATACCATAGTACTGAGACTGCTCTCGTTAGAGTTACAAACGATCTACTCCTATCATCCGATCGTGGCTGTATTTCTCTATTAGTGTTATTAGATCTCAGTGCTGCTTTTGACACTATCGATCATAACATTCTTTTAAAAAGACTTGAAAACTATATTGGCATTAGTGGAATTGCTTTGGCATGGTTCAAATCATACTTATCTGACCGTTATCAGTCTGTGGTAGTTAATGAAGAGATGTCGTATCGATCACAGGTTAAATATGGGGTACCACAAGGCTCAGTATTAGGACCGTTGCTTTTCACTCTGTACATGCTGCCCTTAGGAGAGATAATTAGGAAGCATGGTGTTAGTTTTCACTGCTACGCTGACGATACTCAGCTCTATATTTCCTCGCGCCCTGACGAAACCTACAAATTCACAAAACTAACAGAATGCATAGCTGACATTAAAAACTGGATGACAAGAAATTTCTTATTATTAAATTCAGAAAAAACTGATTTCCTAATCTTTGGACCAAAAACTTCCTCACGAAAAAACCTTGAATACTCTCTAACACTTGACGGGTGCTCCATTAAACCTTCGTCCTCAGTTAGGAACCTGGGTGTGCTCTTTGATACCAATCTTTCATTTGAAAGTCATGTTTCTAGTATCTGTAAAACCGCCTTCTTCCATCTAAAAAATATATCTAAATTACGACATATGCTCTCAATGACAAATGCGGAACAGTTGGTTCATGCATTCATGACCTCAAGACTAGATTATTGTAACGCTCTACTGGGTGGTTGTTCTGCTCGGCTTTTAAACAAACTACAGTTGGTTCAAAATGCGGCAGCTAGAGTTCTTACTAGAACCAGAAAGTATGACCATATTAGCCCAGTTCTGTCAACATTACATTGGCTCCCTATTAAACATCGTATAGATTTTAAAATCTTGCTACTTACTTATAAAGCTCTAAATGGTTTAGCTCCCCAGTACCTAAGTGAGCTCTTAATGCATTATAGTCCTTCACGTTTATTGCGATCTCAGAATTTAGGCCAGTTGATAATACCCAGAATATCAAAATCAACTGAAGGCGGCAGATCATTTTCCTATTTAGCACCTAAACTCTGGAACAATCTTCCTAGCATTGTTCGGGAAGCAGACACACTCTGTCAGTTTAAATCTAGACTAAAAACACATCTCTTTGCTCTTGCATACACATAACACATTATCAATACATTAACATTTTTCAAATCCGTTAAAGGATTGTTACGCTGCAATAATTAGGTCGGCCGGAACCGAGAACATTTCCTATAACACTAGATATACCTGTACATCAGAACAAGAATGGCATCTACGCTAATATCTGTCTCTCTGCTTATCCTGAGGTTTGCCGGGTGCTGGATCCAGGCCGTATCCAGGTCAGATGGAGAACCTGCGTCTGGACCTGACTACAACGTAGCCCAGGATCCCCGTATCCGCTTACATATATTTATATATAATCGATTTTTAATCTCTATAATAAAAATGTACAATTCAGATTTTGATCTCCATATACATTTACATATATATATCTTCCAAGGGGTTTTTTCCCTCCTAGGACTTTTTTCCCAGTGCTAGCACGCTGGGTTTTTCTCCTAGGGGGTTTTTTCCACCCCTGGAAGTCAGCCGACATTGGCTTAATGTAGCACCATCTTGTATATGTTACATATTACCACGCTTGCTTGTACAGTTTTAACCACTTCCCTTTTTTTCTGTGCTTCTAATATGTAAAGCTGCTTTGAAACAATTACCAATTGTAAAAGCGCTATATAAATAAATTTGACTTGACTTGACTTGACACACACAAGCAGGTAGGAACACGAGGAGTACTGGAGACAATGGAGACGAAGGAGATGATGCATACAGGTAATGATCGTTTAGAGAGTCCTTGTGGTAAGTGAACAACGGGGTGTATCACGAACGAGACCGGACAATGTGTGTGTGTGAGTGTGGGGTTCTTATAGTGAGGCTGATGACTGTGGTGATGAGCTGCAGGTGGCGGTGATTAGAATTCCGGTGATTGAGTGCGCGGGTAAGGGAGTGAGGTGGAACCTGACGTGTCTGTGACAGTACCAGGCTGGAAATAAAAAAATAACATGATTCCTAACAGAATGGAATGTAACAGGAAGGTTTAACAAGAATCTTAACAGGATGAAACATAACAGTATTCCCAACAAGATGGAAATACAAAGGTAGCCATTATCTTTTAAAATATTATCATACCAATTATACAATTTAATTAAAGAAGTTGGAAGGTTTTCGAGTAAAACAAAATAATCCCACAATACTATGTACCATAAATCAATTGTAAATACTTACTGATGTTAGTGCTGTTGTTTTACCTTATAAAAATTATGTCACACCCTGGAGGATAATGTCACTAAGGACCTGGCTTTTGTTATTTAAAGAATAATTTGAATAACAGGGTGGAAAGGAATGTGAAGGACATTGTGGAAATGATTACCAATTAAAATAGTATTCAAAAAGAAAACTTATTTTATCTTTTTTATTTTGATTAGAGAAAAGAAAGGCGTGGTAAAAATGGCAACTTTGCATAAATTGAAGTAAAATGATTTACAATTCACCCACATCCTCCACTGACAGTGACCCTGTATTGTGATAAAAGAAAACTTATATGATTTCATCATTAAAACCTATGAGTTTGACATTTTATCCATTATATAGACAAATATGGCATGAAAACTCAGTCTGGGTTCTTAAAATCCTCCAGATATAATCCTCCAGTTCATTTCTGGGGTATTTCATCCATCTTCTGGAATGGGGGAGAAGCTGGCTATGTTCTATTAGAGAAAAGGGAGTCAATGTTGGATTTTAGGGGGGCTACGGGGACACCGTAGTCCATGTTCTGACAAGACCAACACAGAATGGTAGTAAAGAAGGAGGGAAGCTAAAAAAAAAAAACACAAAACTAAACAAAACACCAGACACGACCCGAGAAAAGAGTGGGAGGATGAGAACAATCGGAAATCAGAGAAAAAAGAAAGCGATAGATTCCTTAAGAGAGACAGATGGATGACGTACAGAAGACGGGTAATAGGAGACTTTGAGACTAAAAGAAAACAAAAGGAAATAGAGAGATCTTTTTATCAGCGTTAATATGGGCTGCTTTCTGCACGCAATCCAAAATACACCATTGTGTTATAAGTGTGCGTGGGAAAACTCACCAAAAGTTTTTTATTGTCCTCGCCCCTGCCCCAATGACACAAATAATATGACGAAAACCCACAACAGTGGGAAAGGATGAGTTAGCAACTCGTAAGTGCATCTTGTACCTTCGCCATGACAACGGGTCCAGTGGTGCCTGGCCAGAGGCCTTAAAAGTCAAGACTGTTACAATCTGGGATATTCCATCCGGAATGAGGGAGAGGTTAACTTGTCCCATTAGAGACGAGGGAGTCAGAGTAGGAGTTTGGGGGGGCCTCTAGAGAGAATATATGGTGATCTAACAAACCAAAACATTTACATGACTCTCACTATGGTGTTCTGGTCAACTGAAGTAAATCACATAAATATAAAACAAACATAGCAACCAAAAGCATCGCTGCTTGCTTCTAATCACTCCCACTCATTAGCTTGCAATCATTAAACCATAATGTATGTGATGATTGTTCAGTGGCTAAACACAGACACTTATTTTGCAATAATGTTTGTGCATAATGGCTTTGTTTGGAACAGGTCCTTTGAATACTGTGCAGTATATGGGCTGTTGTCAGGAAACTAAACGTGTGTGCCAAGAGTGTTCTTATGACTTACCTGAAAACTTAATAATTATTTGATATGTTTGTTTATTGTTTAATGCAAAATATATTTTAAATTAAACTTTTTTTTTTAATTTTAATTTGTTTATTTTTTATCAGAATATTTAATCAGTTACAACATTTAAAAAAACCTTAAAATTCAACCTAAATTTTGCTTTCATTGAAATGATTTTTTTTTCATAATTTTATTCTTGTTCAACCCTGTTATGAAAAAAAATTAATTGAATATTTTGCACAGATTATCAACCACAAATATTTTGAATGTAACAGGGTTGACACAAAACATGTTTTGAAAGAGAAATATATTAACATTTTTTTATATAATTACAAAGAACACTGAAACAGTGATACAGAATTTACTCAGCCATCTATTCAGGTTATTGGTCTATGAATTCCAAACTTCCTGTCACAGGGTTGAAATAATGACTTTAAAGTGTTAGTTCCCCCAAAAATTCTGTCATTAATTACTCACCGTAAAACCTTCGTTCATCTTCAGAACACAAATTAAGATATTTTTGATCAAATTCGATGGCTCAGCGAGGCCTCCATTGCCAGCAGGATAATTAAAACTTTCAGATGCCCAGAAAGCTACTAAAGAAATATTTAGAACAGTTCATGTGACTACAGTGGTTCAACCTTAATGTTATGAAGCGACGAGAATACTTTTTGTGCGCCAACAAAACAAAATAGCGACTTTATTCAACATATCTAGTTATGGGCGATTTCTAAACACTGCTTCATGAAGCTTCAAAGCTTTACAAATCTTTTCTTTCGAATCAGTGGTTCGGAGCGTGTATCAAACTGCCAAAGTCACATGATTTCAGTAAACAAGGCTTCGTTATGTCGTGTTTCGAAATTTTAATGGTTCACCACTGGGGGGCATGACTTTGGCAGTTTGATAAGTGCTCCGAACCACTGATTCGAAACAAAAGATATGTAAAGCTTTGAAGCTTCATGAAGCAGTGTTTTGAAATCGCCCATCCCTACATATTGTTGAAAAGTCGTTATTTTGTTTTTTTTATGCCACACAAAAAGTATTCTCATCGCTTCATAACATTAAGGTTGAACCACTGTACTCACACGAACTGTTTTAAATATGTCTTTAGTAGCTTTCTTTGTTTCCGAAGATAAAGAAGGTCTTACGGGTGTGGAACGACATGAGGGTGAGTAATTAATGACAGAAATTTCATTTTTGGGTGAACTAACCCTTTAAGGTTAGTAACAATAAATAACTACTGATGCTTATTAATGCTATTACTACATATTTAGAATTTGGGGTAAACATTTAAAAATCAGCTATTGAAAAACCCATTTTTAATGACTAATCTGATTAAAAAAAAAAAAAAAAAAAATCAATCAAATGAGTCAAGGGAGTCAAATAAGTGACTGCTTCCAGTTTCATTCATCCTACTGAAAATACATAGGCAATTCGGGCACATTGCATTGTGGGATATAGTGTACTTGTGTGATACTCTAGGTAATTTCATTATTCCATGTAAAATTTGCATACTGTCCCCAGTTTACTTACTGCACACTGAAATAACAGTAAATATAGTATGAAATTTCACAGGTGAAATCCAGGCATTTCAATAGGAATCCACAAAATCTAGATTTTTGGATGAGGGTGATAAAGTTCCCCACACAGATTTTACTTGTGTTCAAGTGGGTTGCATTAATTCATCACATTGACCAATGGAAAGCTGTATGGTTTGAAGGTGACTTCTGTGTGAGCTGTGCTTCATACATCAATACACTTTTGACAAAAGACAATGGACTTACTGCGAAATTTTGCAGAAATTTCACCTTGTCGCCTTAGTTTGTCTGGCAGACTCAGTTAATGCTGCTGTTACTTGTTATTCAGGACACTGTATTTGGAAACAATGTTCATTTATTCATTTTGAACAAATCCTTCATACACAAATATATATATATATATATATATATATATATATATATATATATATATATATATATATATATATATATATATATATATATATATATTTGAAAAAGTACATATTTCATATACTACATTAACACAGTACAGTCATCATATTACTGTGTATTAGTAAACTGCCCTACAAAAGCTCCACAAAACTTTCAGTAGTTTGTTTTTTTTTTTTCTGTACAATAAAGCTGTATGAAACAAAAAATATTTAGACTAACCATAATGAAAACAAATTGATTATTGATGAATAAAGAAGGGGCGGACCTCAAACATACCCCAGCCTTTCACCAATACAAACACACATACACGCCAAAAGACATCACAAAAGGATAGCAAAACAGAAAAATCTTGGATTATGAACTGAAGCATATTTTACATAGCTGCTAATTCATTATATATATATATGATAATGAAAGTCTGCAAAGTGTGATGCCCAAATGACACATGGGTAAGTTTAAGTGACCGATTTAAGCCCAACCGTCTGCTCGAATCTTTAGTTTAACATGCTTATTCCTTGCATATGAGGTACTTCAGATAGACTGAAGAGGAAAAAGCCTTCTGTTCTTTTCTGTTTTGTTCAGTGCCAGAGAGATTTGATGAGCCAGCGATGAAGCCAGCCATTGCTTATATGTTACTAAACACACTGTGACTGTTATTGGTGGGAAATGGCCAGTAGTTTCCAAACGACAAATTGCATTTGTTTTACTTGGGTTTAGTCAAATTGTTGACTGACAGCAGTGGTTTCGGGTGAGAATTTGAGTATGAGTGACCACGCTCATCGGTTTCGCCCTCTGCTTGACGCTCTAGCCGAATATCATTGTTTATGAACATGTGAGAAGGTTTTTCAAGTGCCTGGCATCTGGATCTGAACCACCTCTCCATTCTCAGCTTGTTGAAGCTGAATGGCCTCCTTTACATCCATCTCCGCCTGCAGCGCTGGAGTCAAAGCTTCAGCCTGAGAACAAAAAACAGTGAATGAGTTTTAAAGTATGTCATTTTTGTGTCATTTTTTGCAATGAACTGAAAAATTATGATTGTTTTCCTGAACATTCTATTGGAAAACAGACAGTCGTACATGTTAGTTTATTCATTTATTCTTGTTATTATTTAAATGTGTTAAAGACTTTGTAAGCTTACTTTGTAGTTGTGCTTGGAGTCAATTGTTTTATTTGTGATAACACAATGAAACATGAAATTATGCTGACATCATTTTTGGCCAGGCTGTCATACAAAGAAATTATGAACACATGCAAAACAAGAGAGAACCAATTAAATATTAATAAATTATTATGTTGTTGTCAATGTATGACTTTTCTTGTGAGCTTTTTGGTTTTTTATGCATCTTTTTTGCATAATAAAATTAAACCTGTAGCTATAGTTTGCCTTTTTTTTAGCAAAACATTTTGTCAGCTAAATACCTTCACAAAATTAAGTGTTTTGTTCTTCCCTCATAATATATATATATATATATATATATATATATATATATATATATATATATATATATATATATACATACACACACTATATTGCCAAAATTGGGGGGACACCTGCCTTTACGTGCACTTTTAATGACATCCCATTCTTAATCCGTAGGGTTTAATATGGAGTTGGGCTCAACTCTTCTGGGAAGGCTTTCCACTAGGTTTAGGAGTGTGTTTATGGGAATTTTTGACCATTCTTCTAAAAGCACATTTGTGAGGTCAGGCAGTGATGTTGGCAAGAAGGCCTGACTCGCAGTCTCCGCTCTAATTCATACCAAAGGTGTTCTATCGGGTTGGTGCAGGCCAGTCAAGTTCCTCCACACCAAACTCGCTCATGCATGTCTTTACGGACCTTGCTTTGTGCACTGGTGCGCAGTCATGTTGGAATAGGAAGAGGCCATCCCAAAACTGTTCAAAGTTGGGAGCATGAAATTGTCCAAAATGTCTTGGTATGCTGAAGCATTAAGAGTTCCTTTCATTGGAACTAAGGGGCCAAGCCCACACCCTGAAAAACAACTCCACACCATAATCCCCCCTCCACCAAACTTTACACTTGGCACAATGCAGTCAGGCAAGTATCGTTCTCCTGGCAAACACAAACCCAGACTCGTCCATCGGATTGCCAGACAGAGAAGTGTGATTCGTCACTCCAGAGAACACGTGTCCACTGCTCTAGAGTCCAGTGGTGGTGTGCTTTACACCACAGCATCCGACGCTTTGCATTGCACTTGGTGATGTAAGGCTTGGATGCAGCTGCTCGGCCATGGAAACCCATTCCATGAAGCTCTCTATGCACTGTTCTTGAGCTAATCTGAAGGCCACATGAAGTTTGGAGGTCTGTAGCTATTGACTCAAAGTTGCCGACTTCTGCGCACTGTTGCGCCTTAGCATGTGCTGACACCGCTCTGTGATTTTAAGTGGCTTACCACTTCGTGGCTGAGTTGCTATTGTTCTCAATTGCTTCCAATTTGTTATGAAACCACTAACAGTTGACCGTGGAATATTTAGTAGTGAGGAAATTTCATGAATGGACTTATTGCACAGGTGGCAACCTATCACAGTACCGTACCACGCTTGAATTCACTGAGCTCCTGAGAGCGTTTGACATTTCAAAAATATTTGTTTTCTTTTTATTATGACATGTGGTCTAATAAATTTGTCAAGCTCTGTATATGCATGCGTGTGTGTGTGTGTGTGTGTGTGTGTGAGAGAGAGAGAGAGAGAGAGAGAGAGAGAAAAAGAGAGAAAGAGAGACTTAAATACTTCCAAAATGATTTTTTTTTTTTTTGTAATTTGATTGACTTGAGGGAAATTAGATAAGAACTTGAATCAACAGTAAAACATTATAAATATGAAGCCAGTATAGTATTATGACATTTGTGCACAGATGACCGCACATAAGCGGAATTCCACATTGATAGGAATGCACCATATTAATAATGGCAATGTGTCACCACTGGACTAATGCACTCAACATGTCAAAAAAGAATCCACTGCATTAAAAACAAATCTACAACAGAAGTGTCTGTCTGCAATGCGGTTTGACACACTGTCTGTTCTATTAAATACCGTGTATACACATATCCATCGTCACACTGTACATCCCGCCATTCGCCCAGGCTTAATATGTCCATTTTACCATATTGATAGAGGCAGTGAAAGCAGACAAATACAGCGCTGACAGGTGTACAGATTGATACAACAGAAACAAAGAGCAGGACAACAACAAGAGATGGAAAAAGAGGAAAAAAGTAAAGGGTCAGATGAAGGCTACACTTTATCTCAGTCGTCGAAATAAAAACACTCCCTCGAAGAAAGAAAAAAAAAAAAAGATGGAGGGAGTGATGCAGGGGGATACAACGCAGGATGAGTCACTGCAGAGTATGTGGAGTGAGTCATTCCTTCCTCAACACATGCCAGGGGAACAGACCGCACACCTGCACGGTGCAAAGGCTCAAACTGTACTCAAGGGCACGGCCCAGAAGTGCCAAGACTCTTAAAACACAGCCCATTTGATGTGAGACACTCGCAGGCTGTGCTTTTCATCTTAGGTGTTAAGTGCAAAGTCCTCAGGGGCCGATTTCCTGTGGCTCCACAAGAGGGCACTCATTAGGGCCAATGAGGGAATTCATGCCTGAATCATTTAACAACATCACATTGTAAGTGAGCTATCAGACTGTACAGAGAACAGACCTTCCTGGCCGGAAACCTCTTTATTTTCAACGATTTTTATCTGTGGTGATCATATGTGTGATATGGAAACTATTAAATGAAGAAAAAACAAGAAAAAAAAATCAAGGGGTGTGTACATAAAAAAAGTCTGTAAACACTAACACATGTTTTGTGCAGCAGATGAGAGCGATTGAAATAATCCTGAAATTCACATAGAGAGAAACGCTGTGACTTCGGGATGGTGGTAGAGTGCCAACAAGGGGGTCAGAGCATCATCTATGTGAGGCATAAGAAGACAGCTGTCTGAAAATTTCAGCTGGAAATTAAATGATTAAACTGACTACAAGTTGCTCAATTATTAAGCTTTTCTAGAGTTTAAAGAATAAAAAAACCTAGTAAAAAAGATATGCACTTGATGTCATTTCTGGGGATGAGCCCGAAGCCGAATACTATGTTAGGAAAGGAAATGATGCATTCTACGTATCCCCTAAAAGGACATGATGATGAAAAAAAAAAAAAGATATTTATCTTAAAAAAAAAAAAAAAAAAAAAAAAATATATATATATATATATATATATATATATATATATATATATATATATATATATATATATATATAATATTTTAATGCTTTTGCATTCTCTCATAATTATCTAGTTGGATAATAATTATATTGTACATAATTTGTGGGCATCAGAGAGCTGTTATCAATGTGCTGGTTATGTAATCGCTTTGGAATGTGCGCTCACTTTTTACTTTCACAAACTCGCAATCATCCATACTCTGTTTTTAGGGAGCAGCGGTACTGACAGCACATTTTACAAGATAAGATATTTGTCAATGATGCTCAGGATCTGTTGCGTACCAAATCCTCCGCCATTGTCTTGTCAGTCATCTCTCCTCACTATCTTTACGTGATAAGTGAAATCTGATGTTCTGTAATGTAACCAAATACTACAGCAAGCTTAACAATGTCCCATTAGGGGCTCTGTAGAATGCGCTACTCATTTTCTGTGCCTTTCCGAATTCGGATTTAGGCTTCAGGCACATCCTTAGTTACTTCCTGGCTTCTTAGCTCAAAAGTTGAATCCTCGTCAGCACCAATAACCTAGTGGTCAGTGTGCTGACATATGGCGCAAATGCTTTCATGGCAACCCGTGTTCGATTCCCATCTCGAGGTCCTTTGCCGATCCTGCCCACCTCTCTCCGCCCAATGCTTTCCTGTCTGCTCTACCCCCCCCTGATGTCCACATACAATTCACTTATAAAGTACAATAAAATGACTTCAAATTTTCTTTGTGGTCCACTAATGTTTTTAAATTTTTATTTATTTCTTATAATAATTTTTCCCCCTAATGTCCACTTGTACAGTATTTACTTGTTATTTTATATATTTTATTTTTTTCCCTGAGGTCGAATTCTAATCTTAGTCAATTTTTTATATATATAATTTAATAATTATTTTTTTCCATTATTATTATTATTTTTATTTACCAGCAAGTAATTTTAAATGAAAAATGTTGCACAACGCAACAATCATAGACAATCAAATTATATTTGATCTTTAAAGTCCCTGTAAAGTCATTTTAAAGTATGTGTTTTGAGCTTTTCACACTACAGACAAATGTGTTATTAACCACCCAGCCAAATTTGAATGATTAAAAAAATCTGCAAGTAAATGAAATAAGTTATCAAAATCTCGAAAAAATAGGCAGCGCTCTTTGCTCTCAAACGCTAGGGGCGTGTCCGCTGTCGGCGCTGAAACCACACCCACTCGCGAGAGCTGCCGTCTCAACTTACTTGTCTAATGAGTCAAACATACTGATGCATATAAACAAAAGAATCACGTTTGAGGGTTGCACATTTTAGTAGAGTTACTGTGGACTACCTACTAATTATAACATACGCAAACTCGGTAACTTGCACTCATTGGTGGGCACGTAGCCTACTGCCGGACTGTTGTCGAGTCGACAAATGACGGTGCCGCGAGACGGGAGGAAATAAGAAGACCGAGCTGTATTGTATATTATAACAACCATTTGCGTGACGAAGGCATTACTAGCTAAATGTACAAAGGGCTGTATGACTGTAATGACACTCGAGACCATAGGCTCGAGACACAGCGAGTGAACCGCTGTAGAGGCGGCGCCACGCTCGGTGCGTCATCGACAGTTATATAGTGTTAGGGGAGGGGCTATGCTCAGGGGACGATGTGCGTCATTAGACCCCCGTTTTAGCTCCGCCCAAAAAATCCTGAGCAGAGACTTGGTGAAAAACTGTTTAACGCTCTAACTTCACAATTAAGCATTACTCAATTCACACACTTTGTAATGTGTTTTATCAATACATTTGTAACATTTATAAAGTGTTTAGAAAGAATTCTCAGAATTGACTTTACAGGGACTTTAATATTCAGCTGTGTGGAGCAGGAATTTGGACAAAAAAGATCTCACTGTGGGTGTGGCTATGATAAAGGACATGGATGAATAATCAATCTCAGTTGCCACTGGTTAGGACACATTTGAATTAAATGAATCAAATTTTGGCTTTTTTTTTTGCCACACTACCTAATATTTTTAATGTAAAATTGAACTCGTATATGAAATAAATAAGGCCTATATCCAGGTTGTGATATAATTTTTTTTTACTTTTTTAAGAATTCAGCAAGAAAGTGTGATTTTATATATTATGTAATTCATTATTATTATGTGATATACATTATATTATTATACATTTAAGTAATTTATTATACATAGTATTAGATTAAATATAAAAAACTAGACAGCAAAATATAAAGCATGTAGAAATTGATGGTTACACTTTATTTTGATGGTCTTCTTGAGACATCCAGTTGAAAACTAATGTTGCACCGACATTTCAACTAACTCTCATTAGAGTATAAGGACTGTAGAATGTCTGTTGGGGATCACCAAAACAAAGTGTTAACAGATATTAAGCAGTATAATCTACTCTACTGAGAATTAGTTGACATGTAGGTGCATCGTTACTTACATTCAACAGAATGTCTAAAGGGGATCATCAAAATAAAGTGTTACCGAATCGATTTACATGTAAACAAATTTCCCACCGAATTATCTTCCCAAAAACAGAAGGAAGTTCTTCTGTTAGCTAACTACAGTACAGTTCCACTGCAGAGTGTGCTTATGCCATAAACATTATTAATTTCCTCTGGCATCTGTTTATTTGATCCCCAATGACAGGTGGTTCATCACAAAACAGCAGTAATCTCTAATCAATTAACAGAGATTTACTCGGTTTCCGACAGCTTTGATGTGTACAGTATAATTGGAGAGTCAATTTGGAAGGCGTCCAGACCACCAACGAAAGTAACAAGTGAGGCTAGAGGTAAATCTAAAACCCTCTGATGGGGTCTGGGTACAAAGGCGATCATCAAGCTGTTCCCACAAACTGCTTTCTGGGGTTTGGTACAGCGTGCTTAGACGAAGATGAGAAGCTACATATTTGAAGGTCAGCCAAAATGCAAGTGTGTAATATCCATGAGAGAGAAAAAGAGGAAAAGAAAGATGCAGGTCACTCAGATAACAAGGCACTGAGACTAATTTTAAGCCGTACAGCAAATTTGGCCCAGGTACAGCACATCACAATGAATAAATGTACTTCAAAGAGAGGAAGGGGAACATTTGTTTTTGCATGGGCTTTGTTTACAGCACAGTATAGAGAGGAGGAGGGGCTGATGGGTGATGTCACCTGTAAAGGAAAGTCATTTCAGAGGCGGAGCAAGTTATTACATTTTAATGAAATTTCTTCTTTTTTTTTTTTTTAACTAACATGTGATGATAAATCGTGCTCAATGAGACCAGGAAAGTGTATTAGCAAAGCAAATAGAAGAAGTGCTGACTTTATGCAGGAAATGCCCTTTAAGAATATTTAAACCATAAGCGCCCAAAGGTCTCCGTCTAAAGAGGTTTTAGTTGTACCAGCCTAACCACTTTAAAGGGCAACTGTGGTAAAGGCCTCGTCCTTGTCCCTTTTACCAAATAGCTCACATTCTCCCGCTCACAAAAGCCATTCCGGGGGTGCATGCTAGTGTTTTTTTCTTTTCTTTTTTTTTTTTTATGTAAGAGGGATGGTCCACAACAAAGGGCACTGAATTATCTGTTCTCACTGTTGTTTTTACTTTTTTTGGTTTTGTTTTAGTCATACATTTTGTCTCTTAGGCCATGTCAGCAAAGCATTTTTTTCCAGAAGCTAGAGCATTTTTTCCAATTGTTTTAAATGGGAGCGCCACATTTTTAAAACAAAGTGTGAGGAGCTGAGAATCTATTTCACAATGAGCGCTCTGCGTTTTTTCTGGTCGCCGAGAGTTGAAGAATGTTCAACTTTGTGTAAAGCGCAGCACTCATCACTGTCACTTTTTACCCTACCGTCCAATCACAGTGAGGGGCGGGACCATTACAACACTGACCAACTGTAATATTCTGCTTGTACAACGATAAACAACAACGAGCACATCTCTTCATCCAGAACTAGTGCCAGAACAAGTACGTCACATTGTGTCGACACTTTCAGAAACAAACTAATTGTGAAATCAGATACTAGTAACACTTCCACGGATATTTTATATCAAAGCACATACAGTGTGTCAACTGAAAAAAAAAAAAAAAAAGCTGAAGCACTCTCAAAAGCTGAAGCACTTTTCAGAAGAGCCCTAGCGTTTTCAGCTGGCTAAAAAACACTTTGGTGGACACACAGCCTTAATGAAAATAATTTAATTTTGTCAACATTACATTATATTCATTAGTTTTAACCCATAGCCCAGTTTTATTTACTTACTTTTTAAAATTATTTTTTGCCAATGAATTATTTAGTTTAGCTATAATAGGCTAAATTGTTCATGTGTTTTTTTTTATTTATATATATATATATATATATATATATATATATATATATATATATATATATATATATATATATATATACAGCTATGGAAAAAATTAAGAGACCACTCCAAGTTCAGAAATCAATATTAAGTGGTCTCTTAATTTTTTCCATAGCTGTATATATATATATATATATATAATCTCGTGTACGTTTACTTTTTTCGCCAAAAAAAATATTTTTTTTTTTGTGTCGGTTTTACCAACCAAAAAGTCCTGGACAACCAAAAGTTGTGTCACTAATTTCAGTCATAAAGTTAACACCGATTGTTCTTTGTTTCAGATTTAAAACAGTGTTTGCTTCTCTAAAGACAGAAACATAAAAGCAGATGTGCAAGTATGCAAGTCAATTTGTGCCAGTGCTCCTCAACCCTAACTTGAAGCCTCACATGAATCAAACACGTGAGTGCAGCTGGGAAAATGTGGTGACCTATAATGACTGTCAAACCTCTAAATGTGTTTGAATATGTGTGCACGCCATTTAGTTGCTCTGAAACGCGGTAAAGGCATCATGGGGAAGTGATTAGAGTAAAAACACACATCAAGGAGGGCTTGAGCATGTTGAGAGCTTGATGCAGAGCATGAGATGAAAAAGAGGGATAAAAATGAGAAAATGGACAGGGAGGAAAAGGACAACTAGTGGCTATTTATTATTCTGAGGAAAAACAAACTGATCTTGGTTGCTGATTAGCCAAAAGTGAGAGCGGAGAGCAGGTTAAGATCGCTGTCTACGATTTCTACAAAGAACATATGGTAAATGAGAGGGTTAAAGACTTTGAAATGTACACATCGCACATGTTGGCCACTACGCCACCCTGCGGTGTTGGTACAGAATTGCTGCCCACCACACATCAGAATGGTGGAGATAACATTCATCGCAACACCTGTGCAACGTTGGTGGTCATTTTGTGACAGAAAACATTCCTCTCTGAAATAAAATGGTTATGTCATAGATAACACTGCTGATGAAAACGTTAATATGGTAAGTTGTGTTTGTGTGTGCTTTGGCTTATCTCACTTGTACTGCGCCAGTGTGGTCGGTCACCGTTCCCAGCTGGACGTATTGCACCTGAATATCATTACCCTGGAGAGGAGACGCGTCAACTCCGCCGGTCCCGTCGGTCGATGCCACAGCGATGAGCTGTGGTCCTCTTAGAACCTGCAGAAAGAAATAGACAGGGGAAAAAAAGAAGCATGAGTGATCACCGTTATTTGTTTGTGTGTTGTTGTGTCTGGCCCAGAGTGCTATAGACACAACACACTCTTTAAAGTTCCCATCATGGCTTAAATGGATAGTTCATCCAAAAAAATTAAAATAATAAAAAAAAAAAAAAAAACTCAGTCATTAGTGACAGTCACTGACATTAGTCACTATTCTACAAAAAAAAAAAAAGTAGTTAATAACCTCAAACTGGAATACATAACTTTACAATCAAATAAAAAAACATCTATAAAAACTTATAACAAAAAAGTACAAAACTTAATTCATCCCAAAAAATTTTTTTTAAACCATGTATTTCAATAGAAAAAATGAACACAAAAAGTAAAAAAAAGGAAACAAAAAAACTAAATTCATTATAGAAATTCCCATGACTTTTCTTAATTTATTCTTAATTACATTCTTCCTGTTTCTAATATTTTAAAACAAACATAAACATATATTCAAGTAATCATGTATCAAGCATTTATAAACTATATGTCTGGATTACGATGCTTTGTGGAAAGTGATGACTGGTCATTTTTATTTTTTTGTTAAAAATATCTAGTTACAGTAATAGCTACACAATAATTAAATATTTTGCATTGAGTTTTTGATTGTACTATCACCTTTTTGTGCATTCTACTGAATGAAGTAAGTCTTTCGGATTTGGAGAGTGAGTGAATTACGAAAGAATTAATTTTTAGGTAAACTAAAGTAGCACTTCTAGTTAATTATTATCCAACACTGCTGCTAGGATATTTTTTTTTTTTCTCAATTTTATTTTTATTTTTTTTGTAAGTGGAAGGGTTTTTTTATTCTGGTTTTTATATAGAAATTATTCTCTAAGTGTGCTGCAATCCCTTATGTAAATGAAGGCTTACTTTCCTTTCTAAAACTATCACCAATTTGTTCCTTTCATTCCTTGCTGATTGTTCTTTTCTAACTTTTATTAGCATATCCATCACCTCATTGTTTAAACAAAATTAAAATTCTCACAGTTTACATTTTAATCTGCTAATGATTCCACTTATTCTATAGTTTATGCAACTGCCTGTCATAAACCACAATAATGTGCACCTGTTTTTACGCTTTTCTTTTCAAATGGTCAGGATGTTCAAAAGTCCAAACTTGCATACAGTATGCAAACAGCAGGTCAAATGAATAGGAAGTCCAGTACTAAGTACTTACAATACAGGCAATATAGGCACAATATAGGTGATACAATATAGGTGAACAACATCTAGATGATGTACTACATCTGCTAAGATTCTGAAGTGTGCAACTTCAAGACGCTTTGCTTTTTGAAAAGTTTAAAAGTTCAGGAGGAAAAAAAGTCATTAAAGTGCTAATTTAAAAGTTTCTAATTTTGTTTTGGCGGTCTCCTACAATAGGTTTACATGCATCCAAGGTCAAAAAACACATTTTCTCATAATATACATTGCAGTATCACATCTTTTCTCACAGTGTCTGAAACGGCTTGATAAAGGATCCGGTCTCTCTAAAACCCTCCTTTCAGAGAGTTTCTTGATTTGTCAGATGGCCCAGTTTGTTGTGATTGGTCCACTCTGCTCTGATTGGTCAGATGGCCCAGTCTGTAATGATTGGTCTACTCTGTTCTGATCGATCAGATGGCCCAGTTTGCTGTGATTGGTCCACTCTGCTCTGATAGGTCAGATGGCCCAATTTGTTGTGATTGGTCCACTCTGCTCTGATTGGTCAGTTGGCCCAGTCTGTAGTGATTGGTCTACTCTGCTCTGGTCGATCAGATGGCCCAGTTTGTTGTGATTGGTCCACTCTGCTCTGATCGGTCAGATGCCCAGTTTGTTGTGAGTGGTCTTCTCTCCTCTGACTGGTCAGATGGCCCAGTCTGTTGTGATTAGTCTACTCTGCTCTGATTGATCAGATGACCCAGTTTGTTGTGATCGGTCTACCGCTTTCAGCACGTTTCGGAAATGAAACTCCCGTTACCATATCTGAAATTTAACACTTGATACACAGGGATAAGATCAGTAATTTTGGGGTTGATTTTACTGTATCAATTCCAGCTCAAGTCCTCATCCTTTGGATTTGCTTTCACAGTGCAAAAAACAGCGTCTTCGACATGTCGACAATACAAACCAAACTCTTCAGGCCTCAGCTACAACTACAGTGTCTGATGGTGGATCAAAGTAGATGTTGTTCGCAGCATAGAAGGCCAATAAAGACCAGTGCTTCCCTCAGGTTTGAAATATTCTTGCGGTGGTAGTCAGGTGGAAAATCCTCCTATTACCCATGGCACAAAAATCTATATTTTTATTTATTGAAATTCATTTTAATTACATAGGCAACTATTACATTTAATTACATACTATTATTATGCAATATTATGCATTTCTTGTGTATCCAAAATACCAATAATGCAAAGAAGAAGAAAAAAACTTGACTTTTAATTATAAACAAGGCACAATACACCGGGACTCTTATTTTGAAATGTTTATACTATTGCCGATTGATCCTTCAAATGTGAGAGATAAAACATGCATTCTTACAACCGTCTAAAACATATTATATAAAGGTCATAAAGTAGACCTCCCTCATGAGATGGAAGTTCAGAATGTTAATGTTGAAGCAGATCCTTGCGCAGATCCACCCTGGGGACTGGTTCTTCTCACTGGACCTGAAAGACGCATACTTTCACATCCAGATAGCCCCCCACCACAGACGATTCTTGAGATTCGCCTTCGAGGGTGTGGCATATCAATACAAGGTCCTGCCCTTCAGGCTGTCTCTAGCTCCCCGCACGTTTACCAAGTGCATGAACTCGGCGCTTCTCCCTCTAAGAGAGATGGGGATCCGAGTTTTAAATTACCTCGACGACTGGCTCATACTGGCCCAGTCTCGTACCGAGCTAGAACACCACAGATACACCTTCAGTGCCTGGGACTCAGGGTCAATTTTGCCAAGAGCTCGCTGCTCCCCAGCCAACGTATCACGTTCCTGGGCGCAGTCTTCGATTCAGTCCATATGAGGGCTGTAATCTCCCCAGAGCGCGCTCTGACGATTCAGAAGTTCTCTGCATTGATCAGGAATGATGTCCGTTACCCTCTAAAGTCCATCCAGAGGATGCTAGGACTGATGGCTTCCGCCTCCCCGGTACTGCATCTCGGCCTCCTCCAAATGCGGCCTCTGCAATACTGGCTAAAACTCAGGGTTCCACTGCATGCTTGGCGGCATGGCCGCTTCTTAGTCAGGGTCAATCAGGCCTGTGTCACAGCTCTGAGACCTTGGACAGACCCCAGCTGGTTCAAGCGTGGAGTTCCCCTTCAGGCGGTGTTAATAAGGAAGGTGCTCTCGACGGACGCTTCCAACACGGGTTGGGGAGCCGTTTTCGAGGGCAGACCGGCCTTCAGCTCGTGGAACCACGAGCAGAGCCATCTGCACATCAACTGCCTCAAGATGCTGGCAGTGGAATACGCCCTGGCCGCATTCCAGGAGTTCCTGAAAGGACACCATGTGCTGGTCCAATCGGACAGTATGACGGTCGTGGCATATATAAACCACCAGGGAGGCCTATCGCCCAGCCGCCTTTGTGCCCTGACAAAGTGCCTCCTCCAATGGGCAGCGCCCAGGCTACGGTCGCTCAGAGCAACCCACATACCTGGGAAAACGAATTTGGGGGCAGACATGCTGTCTCGGAGCAATGTCCCCTCGGACAAGTGGATGCTCCATCCCCAGACGGTTCAGATAATATGGGAAATCTTCGGGAAGGCAGAGGTTGACCTCTTCGCCTCAGAAGAAACCTCTCATTGCCCAACCTTCTTTTCAAAGGAAAAGGATGCGCTGGCCCATGAATGGCCCAGGCTCCTCCTTTATGCCTTTCCCCCGATCGCAATGATTCCTTGCGTCATCAGACGGGTCAGGGAAGACAAACACAGAGTCCTCTTGGTGGACCCAAATCTGGTCCTCAGAGCTGTTCAGGCTCTCCACAAGAGCCCCATGCCCAATCCCCCTGAGACGAGACCTCCTCTCTCAGGTGAAAACGACGATCTGGCACCCCCAGCCCGAGCTGTGGGCTCTGCACCTGTGGTCCCTCGATGGGAGCCGGTAGATTTCCCCGGGAACATTCTGCACACCATTTCTCAAGCTAGAGCTCCGTCTACCAGGCGTCTCTATGCTCAAAAGTGGTCAGTCTTCGTTGACTGGTGCTCAACGCGCAGCGTCGACCCTGCGGAGAGTGACATATCTCAGATATTGTCTTTCCTCCAGGAACGGCTGGATAGTGGTCTCACCCCTTCCACGCTCAAGGTTTACGTTGCAGTCATTGGAGCGTTCCACGCCCCTATCGTTGGCCAGACGGTGGAAAGAAACGGCCTCATTGTCCGTTTCTTAAGAGGTGCTAGGCATCTTAACCCTCCTAGACCACTTACAGTTCCTTCTTGGGACCTCTCCACTGTCCTTTCAGCCCTCAAGGGCCCGCTCTTTGTCTGCTTTGGAGGCCTCACCAAGGGGTCTCCGGTCTCAAAGCAACGCCTCTCGCGTTGGATAGTCAACGCGATCGCTCTATGCTACTCCTCTATGGGCCTGGACTGCCCCATAAGAGTAAGAGCCCACTCCACTAGAGGCATGGCCTCATCCCGGGCGTGGTATAATGGTATTTCTCTCAAAGACATCTGTGGCTGTTCCTCGCCGTCCACTTTTGTCAGGTTTTAAAACTTGGACATCCCGACCTTACATGCTCGGGTCCTCTCGGTGTGATACCACGGCCTCTTCAAGCCCCGTCGCCACGCCTCCTCAGGGGTTTTACTGCTCCTGTACCTAGGGTTCGACGGCCTTGGCCCCTCACATATCCTCTAGGCCCCCTCGCGCCCATGATATGTTTTGTCGTTCCCTGTCGTGGCACGGCGTGATTGTATTCGTTCCCCATACGCAGTATGAGTGAGAGTATCGAAAGGGAACGTACTCGGTTACCTACGTAACCTCGGTTCCCTGAGATACGGGAACGAGTACTGCGTTTTATGCCGTGCCTCGACACTGCGGCTCAGTGTCGTCGCTTCAGTCGAGTTTTAACAATCCCATGGCGAAATGCCAGCTTATATAGCCATAAGCCACGCCCGTTTTGGGCGAAGAGAAGCGAGATTCATGCACTCGCTTCCGCGTGGGACTTGCCCAGACATCCGATGCACTCACCATGGCCGTCAACATCCTGCATCGTCCACAAGCGTGGCGCGGCATTTTAAACAATGCTGCCGCCGTAAAAACGGCGCTTGGGTGGGCTCTTTTAGAGCGGTAAAGGCCGCGGAAGAAGCTCTTAAGCAGCGGCGGAAAAATCCGCTTGAAGGTGCTTTCAAAACTCGCCGGATGGCAGCAGGAGATTCGCTGAGAGCGAAACCGGAAGCTCGCGGCAGGTGGTCGAGAGCGGCGCTCTGGGCGGCAGTCTGCGGCGGCGCCGGTCTTTAGCTGTCCTCTGCTAAGCCTCTTCTACGGCGGAGAGCTCGTTCCAGCGGCGAAGGCAATCAGCAAGGATCCAGCGAAGCGTAGTCGTCGCTGAAGGAGAGAGAACTGAATCCCATGGCGAAACGCCGGCTTATATAGCAATAAGCCACGACCGTTTTGGCGGGCTTGTTGGCGCGCTGTTTCGCCATAGGCTCGCGCGGCTACGCCGTGCCGTCATTGGTTCAAAGAGTTTCATTCCTTTGAGCCAATAGACGTGCAGTTACACTGCGCTATTAAAAAAGGCTTCAGCGAGGAGGAAAAAGGAGCTTTTCCCCATACGCAGTACTCGTTCCCGTATCTCAGGGAACCGAGGTTACATACGTAACCGAGTACAATTTTCCACTAGTTAATCGATAGTGGGTAGTCGATAGTAAACCGACTAGTTAATCAGTTTCATTATCTCGGGCAGATACAAAAGTATAAGAGAATAAAAATAATAAAAGCAAAAATGTGTATCCAAATATACTTGGGCGGCCGTTAATATACCTGGCCGGGCCGCCCAAGTAAAGTCTATGTGTGGGAAGCACTGAAGACCATATCTGGCATTATGCTAATTTGCTACAAACATACATAGATTTGTTATGGAAATGAGACTGGAATAGCAGACGACTTGTTTCGGCAGTTCGTAAATCGATTCTTCCTTTATGAGGCAATAACTTTATTTGTCGTTCACTTTGATCTTCAAAACTTTGCAGACCTTTCTTAGAAAAAGCATAATAGGAGCACTTTAAGAAGACTAGAAGTACTTTTTTTTTTTTACAGAATTCAAAGCACTTTAATAGTACAGCAATTCAGACATAATCCAAGAGAGGAAATGTTCTTAATTCTTAGTAACAGGCCAATCAGGATTCAAATCAGGCCAGGGATTTACTACTTTAAAAACTGTATTTCCTTATGCACAGAAAAGTGATTCTGCCATGTGTGACACATCCAAGCACTCATCATAACAGCCTGGTGGAAGGCCCTGTTTTCACAAACACATCTCTAGCCTGTGCCAAGGTCCTACTCATCACAAAACAGGCACATGCAAGCAAAAACACTCGCATGTGAATGCATGATGGCACATTGTGTTTGATTGCCACAAAGTAGACTTGAACACATCATTGATTATACACCATCTGACCACTAAAGGCGCTCTGATGTGGTCAACATGGTTTTGGATCCTCTGACTTCTCTTCAATTACTGGCGCTAGTCTTCAACCTGAACTATGAGTCAGTAATTTCTCCATTCCAGCAGTTGACCGTTTCCACATGCACAACGTTCATTCAAAAACAGCCATCTGGGATAGAATTTAAATGAAATGTAAACTTCAGACTAAACACTAATCGTTAATCATTACAGCTCTTCTGCTCCACACAGTGACACCTCTACTCTTGTCGACATCAGTGCCTTGGAGCACCAGTGTGGGCATAAACAATCAAATCTGAGACTCCTCAAGTGGGAACAGAACTGCCATGCACTCCCAATTTGGAGAAAGAAAATCTGCTGCACTGCACAAAAATCCCACAATAACCCCAATTTCAGATCCAGTTTGCCTCTGCCCCCACCCCAGTTTCAAGCACAGACGTTGACTTTGAAGTAATGAGTCAGTGGCATGCTTAGAGTTCATGGAAAACCCATGCGGTGCCCACCATGTCTCCAACGGCATGGAGGAAGGATGCCAATTATGCCACAACAACTCCTTTTTTGATTACACCAGTCAAATCACGGGGTAATATTAAGAGTATAAAATGTTGTGTTGCAGGATAAAATAAATTTAAAAAATATATTAAAAATGCAATTTATACATAAAATTAACTTGAATACAACTCTTCTATGAAGAGTATGTTTTTAATTTCTGAATTAAAATTCATTTTGATACTTTTGGGGACAAAGGCAAAATGCTGATACAGGGTGATACAACTTATCATATTTAAGAAATACCTCATTAAATGAAAGAAGAATTACATTCTTGAGAAGAATATGATTTAAAGCAGCTTGGAATAATATTTTATTACTATTTCTTAGACAAAAATAACCAAACTGCTTCACTGCTTATTAATATTTGAAAAAAAACTTTGCCAAATCACAGTCAAGTGGTGTGGCCAAAATAAAAACATGCAAAAACTCCAGATTAGTTCAGGTTGTAAATGTGGTAAATTGTAATGGTATTTGTGAATTAATAATTTATGCTGTTTTCGAAAAATGTGTCTTACTTTAAAAATGCAATTAAAAATGTTTAAATAATTATATGTACACTCACACATGTATTCAAGATGTAAGGAAAACATGTCATTACTTTTTACTTAATTGCTACACCACATTAGAGTAATCAAATCTGTTTTGAATGATTTTTCAAAACCATATTAAACCAACATGAAAACAAAAAGTTAATTTCTAAGAATTTAGACTATTTTTTTGTGTTTTAAAGATTGTTCCTTTTCTTTATCGTGGGCATTCTTGTATGTCATTGACTTGGTAAACAAAGAATAGCATGAGAACAACTGAAGGATGGCCCAGCAGGTTTTAAACACAAACACATGCACAAGTACAGAGATGCACACAAAAGTTATTGGGAACAAGAGTAATTCACAGCTGAGGGACGTCTTTTTACATTTCCCATTTCTCATTCCATCACTTATCTGAACCAGAAAACTGCAAAGACACACACAGGAGGCACCAACTTGGATACTTTCTCATGCAGACAATCATAAAAACATTCAAAATAAAGTGCACTGCTCGCTGAGCATTCATATTCCATTTTGAAACCATCCGTCAGGCCTCATAAAAGAAGGAAATGCACTCTTTCCACATTAAAAAGTGCATTTTTGGAATTTAACCATTGAATAATACTTGTCAAAGCAAACACGACTACAACAGCAGGAATTTTAAAACTGCAAGTGAGGACTGTTTGTATGCTCAGCTGTGCGACTTAACACAATGAGAGTTTTATGATGCTGGGAGAACGTCTGCAATTGTGTGGCAATGAAAGCTCATTCTCATCGGTTGACTTCCGGCCTCACAACTGTTCTCAAGACGATTCTCCACTCCACCGCATCGGGAGAGCATGAGAATGTTGTTCCAACCCAATCAATAAAGTAAAGCTAATTCAAAACACACATCACATTGGAGATGCACACTTTGGCTGTTGAAGTTGTCCAACAGTTTACTGCAGGCCTTGCCGAATTGTTTATGAGGCTTATGTGTCATGAATCTTGGCCAGAAAAAGGTAAAATCCAGAGGAAAAAGCAGTCATGATGTCACAATGTGTATTCCGAGTTGAACTGGTATGTTCGCATGAGGTTCGCTGACTTTTACAGAAATGAAGGGGCTCGTTTGAGACATTAGTTATGTGTTCTGTTTGTCATTAGCAAGTAAATCAAACAGAGTTAAATAACCAAGTCAGTTCAGGCCTTGTTATATGCTTGTAAATCGGTCATTCACTTGTCAGAGAAAAGTTAAAAGAAAAAGTTACTTGTCCTGAAAGAAATTATTTCTTTTTTGTGTGTGTAAATGTAATTTATTCTGAAGCAATATTCTTATCAGTGTTCTATCAGCTCTTAATGAAACTAAACCGGAAGTAGCAAGTGACTGTTCTAATGAGTGAATCATTAAGTCATTCACATATCTGATTCATTCAAATGGCTGATTCATTCAAGAATGAAGTGACTAGGTGCATCCCAATTTGTGTACTTATGCACTACTCTATGACATTTTTAAGTATAAATAGTGCAAGTAGTGCGTTCACACTGAAAATTCCAAAAAGAAAAAGTGCACTTTAAATACCCGGATGGTGCACTAAATTAACAGAAAAAACTAAGTGTGGAATGTTGGACACTTCGTGCACTCAACTGTCGCAGCTTTAATTACGTAGAGGAGGGGGAGGGGGTATCGGACTCCGTTGTTAAATGACAAAATAACCTTATACAATTCACGCACTACATGGATGAGTACATAGTGCATAAGTACATAGTGTATAAGTGCATAGTGTATAGTGCGTCGTTTGGGACACAACTACTGTCTTTTATGAATGGGTCATTGAATCACTGACTTACCCGATTCATTTAAAAACACTGAATCACTTAGTAACTAAACACCACTGTGTGTTGCTTGGCAACTGTTCTGCTGTGGCTTTGTTTGGAATTATTTTTGTTGGCTAAATAGAGCAAAAACAGTCACTGGTGTAAGTCACTTATTGTATAATGTGTAATCCATGTTGTTTATTGAACTTTTGTATAAAATTGATGTCACATTTGCAATCATGCTGGTATAAATCCACTTGTCTCAGACAAGCGTAAATGTTGAGCGCTGTAGTTGTTTGCCTTCTTGCTCATGACTGGATTAAATTCACAATGAAAGGTACTTCTAAACTGAAATGGATCATGCCCTTTTCTCAAGGGTCTTCATGAGCTAACCTACCCAAGCTTGTGCCCAGCCTTGTTTCTTTCGAAAACAGCCAAACTTCAAATCTGCTATCTCTATACAGGCGAGCTGCCAAACAATAGGTTTCAAAATTGGCCAAGCAAGTCAGGATCGGCTGTCAGCTTGGGTTGATGGGACTAAAAGCAAGCAGGAAAAAAAGGACCCAGAATAAATCTTTCTCTTATGTAGTAATGCTTTCAGCAGCAGAGAAGGACAGCAAACACATTGAGGAACTGGAGCAAAGACAACGAGGAACAAAACAACAGCAGCTTAATGCAAAAAACATTTAGTTTGGGGCCTCTTCGAAACATAACAACCAACTGTGCAAACATGCCGTTCCTCCCAAGCTCCATTTTTCTTTATTGGCTTTCCAGTGTCGTCTTCAGTGCATTTGAATCTCAACTAGCTATAAATAATAAAGACATTCAAAACCATGAATTGCCCTGAAAAGTGTATGAAATTGGTTAAGCATTAACATTAAGCTTGATGAAAACTAGATGCTTCTTTACGACTGGTTATGCAGGTCGCAAACAATTTTGGAAAGGGAAATTGGAATTTTTTGTTGTGAAAGAGGTCAGCTTCCCAGCACATGTACAGTTCACTCATACCCTCAAGAGTTGTCAGTATGATGAGAAAAAAAAGTCTCTCTGGAAAGGTAAACACTTCCGCCCAATTTCTACATGATTCCAACAACTTGTGCATCTGGAGCAGGGCAGACCTAAGCCAGGACAGATGTGACGGCCTAACTGTTCTGAGAGGGAGAGAGAGAGAGAGAGAGAGAGAGAGAGAGAGAGAGAGAGAGAGAGACAGACAGAAAGAGGGCCAACAGAACGTTGAACAAACTGAGTGAACTCCTAAAACCATCTGAGAGTCCTACATCACTTCTGCTGCATCTGCTGCAAAACCTCCCACAAACAGACAGATGAACTTTAGAATAAAAAAACAGTTGTACAGTAAAGATAGGTCTAAATTTGTATCAATGAACACTATCTAATGAGGACATCTGCAGACGTCTGAGCTCAACGGCTAATTCCTGTTTCATTAGTATCTATTTGCTTCATTATGAAAAAGTCTCCACATAAACAAGATTCTTATAAAATACAGCATTAGGCTTGTATGGGTGATGCCATCACTAATGTCTTCTTAAACCCCAAAATTGTCTTTTATTTCATCCTTTAAACCTTTAAAAGTCAAATTTGGAAGGCTGCCATCACCAACTGTAATGTATCCACATAAATTTAACATAGCCTTGAGCCTGGAAACAGATATAATTTCTAGTGGATATGCAGTTCCAAATAATTAAACATTAAATTACATCACTAATGGTGAAGCAGGGCAGAGTTTACCTCAAGTCATCATCAAATGTTCATGATGCTATTCCATCTGCTTCTTTTGAAAATCACATGGCCACTGGTTGTAGCCAATCTAGACCTCCACACGTGTTATGATCTTAATAATGTTGAAGCAATGCAGGGTTTAGCTTAGTCATCACCAAATTAGTTAAGAAGGAAGCTTAAAAGGAAAGATGTTTGGAAGGAAACTCAGGTGGCAGAAATGAAGCTCAGAGGGAAAGAAGCTTGGGGCAGGAAGGAAGATTCAAGGGCAGGAATGAAGTTGGGAAGGAAGATTGAGAAGTTTGAAAGGAAAGTAAGAAGGTTTGGAAGGAAGCTCAAAAGGAAGGATGCTCGGTAGGAAACTAAGGAGGCAAAAAAAGCTTCATGGGCAAGAAAAGAGATAAGTAGGAAGATGTGGATGCTTAGAAGTTAGAAAGGAAGAAGGTTTGGAAGGAAGCTTGAAAGGAATAAAGAAAGCTCAGGAGGCAGAAAAAGGAACAAAAGGAATGAAGCTTGGGCAGGATGGAAGCTTGGAGAGCAGGAATAAGGCTCAGAAGGAATATTAGGAAGTTTGGGATCATAAGGATGTTTGGAAGAAGCTAAAAAAGAAAGATGCTCTCAAGGAAACTCACGAAGGAAGAAAAGAAGCTAGGAAGGAAGGGAGCTCAGTATGAAGGTAAGGAAGTTTTAAAGAAAGGAAGGCAAGGAAGTTTGTAAGGAAGCTCAAAAGGAAGGATGCCTAGAAAAATCTCAGGCAGCAGAAAAGTAACTCAGAGGGAAGGAAGCTTTGAGAGCAGGAAGGAAAATCAGTAGAAAGTTGAGGAAGCTTAGAAGGAAGGAAGGTAAGGAAGCTTGGAAGAAATCTTAAAATGGAGGTAAGGAAATTTGGAAGGAAGAAGTGAAGCTAGGAAAAAAGGAGGCTTTGGAAGAATCAAAGGATGCTCAGATGGAAGCTTGGATGACAGGGAACAACCTCAGAAAAAAGGATGCTCAAACAGAGGCATGAAGGAAAACTAGGAAAGAAGGTATTGTTTTACAGTTGCTCTACTGTTCATAATGGTTCAAATTAGTGGTTCAAAATGAGCCTCATCATACACATTGTATAAGTATGACTTCAATGACCGGATTGGTTGACAACCAATTTAACATCCTAATACTCACTAAATCACGAAGAACAACCTTAAGTATGACCCCTGTGGCAGATTGAAATACTACTCCTGTTGCCAAAGCAATCTTTTATAGTGTATCCAAAGAAAGAGATTAAACAGACCCTGAACAATTCATACAACAGACACACATCTATAAGATTTCTAATTCAAAGAGCAGACAGAATGACATAACTATTTTACAGCAAATTTAACATGCAGATAAGCCGAGCTGCAATGCTTGTTCTTGGGAACAAAAAAAATAAAGCTTGCTTTAGTGTTGGTGTCAAGTCTCTTTTTTGTGTTGTCTTCATTATGTTTCTAATTATACTGCTGAATTGACAGGCTATGGCAAATCACTCCATGTGTTGTAAACTTGTGAAATATCTGCATGACCTTGGAACAACCTCTGTGAGGAGACGCACAGTCCAGTCCCGCCTCCAAACCTTGTGTTTTTCCTCAACTTTTTCAATGTTTCCAATGGAAAGCAACTCAGAGCAGCATAAATTATGATAACTCGATGATTTTATTGCTTCTTATTCATCAGATGTTTTCATCGCATCCAACTGGCGGTAAAACAAAAGGTGAGATGCTCACAAAGACGACTGCTTGTGTCGCAAGTGTTAATGAGGACAGTCAAGCAATGTGACTTGGTGTGCTGAACAGTGCCCACGGACAACAAAACCTGCAGCAGCTCCATGAGGACATTCCTCCATTAGATTACCAAGGGATTTTATTGTGAATATTTGTGAGAAGACCTCTGTATCCCGGCCATGACCACATTAGCTTCCAGAACTCTGCTATAACGACCCAAGACAGGCAAGCGCATCAATGATGCTTTGAAATACAATCTCCTCCATTAGGACACAATGATCACTGGGATCGCAAAAAGCCTTGGACCATTTTATTTAACATATTTTGTTTTATATCTTGGGGAAAATCATTGTTCCAATGGAGGTAAAAAGGGTACATTCATTTAGAAGTTTGAAATGGGACCAAAGCCCCAAGGTTGTGACAACAACTGGACTTTGAGTTGAATCCTGGAGAATTTAGATCCTACACCAGGTACTTAATGGATGCGAGCTCTGCACACATCTGGTTTCAATACTGAGATAGAGGAAACTTGAAGTTCTGGATTGCAAATGGGCATAATTGCATACATACCAATATAAATATACACACATTTACAGAGGGAAAAAGTTACATCAATTGAACACACAGATGCAGTTTGTGAATGATATTTAAACTCCTGAGCTCATTTTTGTCTTGTCCAAATTCAATAAAAAAAATCCAAAAAAGCAGATTAGAAACAGATCACAGTGGTCTTTCCTTACTTGTTTTTACATTTGTTTGAATTTGCAGTCTTTACCAGGTCTGTTTCTGCGGTAGTCTGAATCTGCAGTGCACACTTTCAGATGTGCAAATAGTGTTATAATGTCTATTGGCAAATGCAGCAGGTTTCTTTCAAAACATTGATCTGTTTGCTTGAGCGGCCTGACATGCCAATGTCAGACTCAACCAATGGTTTGAGTTGGGGCCTGAATTTCATTTGGTGCTGCTAATGGTACATTTTTATCAGCTTGCAGGGACACAAAATTGCTTCAAGGTACCAAGATACACATTTCCGAATTTGATTCAGTCACAATCTTTCGAGTCAGTTTGGATTTGAATTGGATTCAGATTCATTTGGGTATGTTACAATATCTATTCTGTTTATATATAAAAGAAAAATACATACAAATACAAAAGTCCTCGGAGCATACCAAAAAAGTCAAAGTGCAAAAATGAAACATTTTTTGTATAAAACTGTTAAAATTATTATTAAATAATATAATATTATTAACTCATTAGACTTTATTAGGTCTATTACTATGATTTCACTTGTCTCTAAATGTCAAATACAATTTTTTTTTTTTTTTTGGTTGCTCACTTTACATGTAGTCAGACTGTTCCTCTCCAAATGAATGGTTCTTGGTTGCAAATAGCCTCTGTGAGACTATTGACTCACAAGCTACTGAGATACAACCACACTTCTAGAGGGCTGTGCATATATCTATTGTGCTTGCAGAAAGGTCCCGAAAAAGGGTTTTTGTCACATAGTTTTAACTGATTGATGTACTGCTAATGTAAGCGTCCTCTCAGCTTCAATGGCAAACATACTGCTGTTCTCCACTAATGCTGTTCTCCACTAAGTGCAGCACGCAGCCTTGTGTCAAAACAAAACAGCGCGAGACATCAGGGATAGTTTTTGTTTTGCCTCTAGTAGCCATTCTCAAACTGTATAAAGACAGTGGACCTTTCTCAGCCACTCTAGCAACGGACGCAACCCGGAAAACTATCAGTATGGATTTTGGTCCAGCAATCGGTTCTCTGTGCTGATTAATCAGCAAAACTGATCAATAGGTCGACCTCTAGTGTCTGAAGTGATCTACAGAACCCCAACTCGGTGAACAGCTGTGCACCATCCTCTTGTGTAAATAGAAATAAATAAAGAACTCTTGTTCATAGAAAACAAAAGGACTGAGAAGTTTCAGTAATAAACATCTGCAACATCTGGTCTGAAGAATTTGCAAGCACAATGTGGAACTAACCAATTGTACCAACTAAAAACAAAAGACTTCAGCCTTCTAAACCTCTTTTCACGCTCTTCCCTTCTCTTTCGACCTGTACCTCTATTAGTTGTCGGGGTCAGATCAGAGGGCAGGAGAGGGGGCATCAGATAAGAGCATCCCAAGTGGTCGCTGACTGATTTAACACAGTTTTAATGCTCCTTCACTTTCTCTCATAAAAGACTTTCATGTGCCGACTATGTGTGTGTTTGTTTTAGATGGTGGAAGGGGGATAAATGATAAGGCATTCCATTATGGACTGACAACCTTTAAATCATGGGCTCTTCCCCATCAGCAAAGAGAACATTGCAGGCAGATGGGGATGTAAAAACTTGAATACAATTCAGATACCCTTCTTAACCAGGCAAATCCCTTAGTAAGGAACTTCACACTGCTCTTTTTAAGAGAAGGTCAGTATAGACTGTGTCTTTCAAGCTCAAAATAGAAAGAAAAACACCATGAAAGCACCTTAAAAGAATCTGAATGACATGTGGACTATGTTCCAAGTTTCCAAATATTCTCTAAAGCTCTAAAATCAAATATAGTGCCATTAGACGTGTTGCATCAGGTTTGACGTCAATGATGTCCAAAATTCTCCTTTTGTCTTCTACAGAAGAAAGTCATACAGATTTGGAAAGACATTAGGCTGAATAAAGAATGACAGATTTTTCCTTTTTGGGTAAACAATTCCAAGACATTCTGAAATAATGTCAAAAAATATTATTTACCTTGCCAAAAAGTGATCCATATGCACAACAGACACTTATTGTCCTGATTCAAATCCTTCTTCTGAACTGTGACCCGAATCCAGATTAGTCATGGTCAGTGTTGGGGAAAGTTACTTTGCATTACAATATTGTGTTACTCCCTAAAAAAGTAACTGTGTTTTTATGAAAATTAATGTGTTACACTACATTTGCGTTTTTTTCTCACCTGGACTGGGCTTGCTTGTGTTTTTTTTTTTAATAACAAAAAAAAAAAGTTCTATTTTTGTCAAATGTTGAGGCCCTTTCACACCAAAGCCTCAGGCTGAAGGAAATGCATATTCACTCCTGTACAATAGAGAACACACACAGCTCAAACAAACCTTTCAGCTGTGCTGCCATTCTGGATTAAAGAAGAACTGGATACAGGAGAAGGAAGTCCAACACTCTTATTTCTAAAACTAATCTAAAGTAATTTTTGCTTATTAGTATGGTTGAATTAGATAATTGAAGATCAGCAGCAAAGACATTGGTTAATAAAGTGAGATTAAATACATAAAGTATATTTGTGTAATTTAATATAGTTAATTATTACAGTTTTGCATACAATTCTGAGATTGCATTCACTGTTATTATTTTGAGGAATACTGAATATTTTCGTGCAAGTGAGATGTTCACACAGCGCACACAAGTGAGTGAGTACACCCCACTGAAAGTTGTTTTTGTGTTCATTGAGATATTGTTTAAAATGTTACTTTTCAAAGGGTGTGTACTCATTTACACTGAGCACAATATGTCAAACCCTAGTCCATGAAACCATCTTGATTATGCTGCATATTCTAACTGAATATCATAATTTAAATATAATATTAATAAACATAATTTACTGAATCTCATGTTGTTTCAAACGTATTTTGCTGCTTCCATCAAGCAGAAAAGGAGACATTTTAAGGAATTGTGCTGGTCGCTCTTTTCCATGCAATTAAACTGAATCAGATTTTTCAAGCTTCAAAAATGCCACAAAAGCATCAGTGTTCCATATGAATCATGCTCCATATTCCAAAATGTCTGACTCATACATATGGAGTTCTTGGAGTTTATGAGAGTAGCAGCAGTTTACAAAATCCAGTCTGAATGATAAATTTTAGGTACACTTAAAAATTAAAAAAGGTTCTTTACTGGCCATCTATGGTTCTATAAGGAACCTTTAACATCCATAGAACCTTTCCAATGCACAAAAGGTTCTTTAAAGTGAAAAAAGGTTCTTCAGATTATTAAAGTGCCCCTTATGCTTTTTCGGATATTACCTTTCATGTAGTGTGTAATATAACTAACTTTTTATGAATGTAAAAGGTCTCAAAGTTTCAAAGATCAAAGTGCAGATAAATGATTGTCTCCCAAAAGAAAGAACCAGTTCTGAACAGCCTGAAACGAGTCGTAAGTAATTCCAGTCTTAGTTTCTGCATGAACTTATGTAGGTTTGTAACAAATTTGCATAATGCCAGTCTATAGTCTTCTTTAGCTGCCTGTGAACATGTACTTTGACCCTCAAGCACTGTAGTTGTTGCTGAGGTCTGGAAGAGTTTGGTTTGAGTGGTCAACATGTCAAGAAGACTACATTCTTTTGCGCTGCGAAGGCAAATCCACTTTTCGTGCACTTTCAAAAGATGAGGACTCAAAGCTTTGAGGTGACCGCAGAACTGCTGGCCTGAAGATCTGCTGACCTAGAGCATGAGTGCAAGACAGGCCTCCAGCTGTTTACAGGATGCAGATGAGTCGAAGACAGATGAACTAGAGCACGTGGAGATGAAAAGAGAGGAGATGAAGGAAGAGGAGGAAGGACCAGAGTGAAGAAATCCTTGGAAGGGACAAAAAGACCTGATGCAGAGGGAGATGTGGAAGAGATCCAGGGATATCATCTGAATGCTGTCTCATATTCTTTCGCTCTCTTTTCTCTTCCTTTTACAATTTCATGTGAAAGCACAGATAGACATTGTCTAATCCATATTAGCAAGTTAGAGATTTCAGGAAACAAGTATTTTGTCTACGTGCAAACTTTGACACAGGGGACTGAATGCCCCTTCATATTTACAATCATCTGGACTCCTTTAACACTATGGGCGATATGCCAGGAAAATTTGAAAGAAAGGAAAACAACGCAAACATTTTCTCATTGCTACCATACAGATGAAAACTATCATCATAATAAAGCATGTTATGGGTGCATGAGTGTGTAAAAAAGTAGTACTGGGAAAAAGGCTATTAAACAAGCTGTGCTGATAAAACAGCAACTAAATCACCATTTAATTTTCTGAAGAAAAAATGAGCAATTTTTGCAGTGTATGTCCCACCACAATGCTAAATGTTGTTGTTCTATGGTTGCTAAAATCGGTTATGCAGGTTTCTAAATGTTCAGTGAAATAAAATTAAAAATTATATATATTTCATAACAGATGCATACCTGCCAAGGCAACATTTCGTATTTGTATTTAGTTTTATTTAGTACTTGTGAAATAAAAATTAATAAAAACTATTTAGGCATATTAAAAAAAATCTAATAACAATGACAAAAACACAAAATAATTACTAAAACTATCTAATCTGAAAATGAAAAATAAAAAAAAATAAAAAATTCAAAATGTATTAAAACTATAACACTATAAAAATTTAAAAGTACTGAAATTACACTGGCTAAGGTATTTGGAGTGGTTGCTAAGCAGCATACTGGTCGGTTGCGCACCTCACGGATGCACCTGTCTCTCAATACAAGATTGTGTCTCATGTTAGTAAGGAAGATAACAAACATGGATCCAAAATTTTGACATAGAGTTTGTCTGTGTGTGTGAAATGCTGCTGTTGCTTTTTAGCCCTGTTTGATCTAGAGTCCCTCTTTGATGTGATGGAACAGAGCTGAGAAACAGGAAGTGCACACTGTCCCAAACATCATATTCTCAAAACAACAAAAGAATGAGAGAGGACACAAAAAGACACTGTCACGTGGACACGGACCAATAAATGTAAAAGGGTACCTACATTTACCTGGCCGTCTTGCCCAACATGTACTTGGTGAATCTGTAGGTTGCCCTGCAAGAGAGGAAAAACATACATATTCAAATTTCAGCAACTGAATGAGGTACAAATTAGTGTCCCATGTTTTTTTTTTTTTTCAAAAGCATTTACAGACTTTTCCGGGGGTTTTTTTCACAATGCTTTGTGTCACATGGGGCACGGTAAAAGATGTGAGCACAACAGTCAAAAGAGTGCGTGTAGCAAAAATTTCATAAAAAGTAGCATCAAATGTTTGTATACTTATCTATAAAAATGGTAATTGTGGCCTATCCTTCTCAACTGTACCCAACAACTAAAATAGGCCTTGTCATATTTTTGACAAAATCAGTAGAATTAACATGTTTGTAATTAAAAAAATTTTAATTATAAACTAATTTAATGTATCAAAATTGTAGTATTTAGCTGTGTTCAACAAACCTGTTACCACATGATTTTCCATCATTACAAAAATTAAAAGTACATTTGAGCATTTGAACCCTTTCCACCGCAGCAAATTTAATTTTTTTTTCATTTTCCCCAGTTTTTGCAGTGTTGCAGTATTATGCCTTTGTGAAGCCCAACTATTCCACCGTTACTCTAGATACTGTACGAAGAAAAGAAAAAAGAAAAAAGTTATCCAGTTTACCAATAACAATAAACCAACATTTAGCCCCAGTTTAGCTAGCCCCAACTGTAAGCTAAATGTTTTTACTTTAACTTATTTTTTTACATTATGTTCCCCATGTTCATTAGTTTTTTTAAATTATTATTTAATTTTGTTTATTTAATCTTTTTTTCCTACAAAATAAGGAATCAAAGTTTAGTAACAGGGTTGAAAATATTGCAAAGTGAAACACCTCATGAATATTTTGTTTGCCCACCTGAGGCTGATGATTAACATTTCTAAAGTTTTTCACAGACCATTTGATGAAAAAGAAAAATGAAAAAATTTTAGACATTGTTTTGTATCTTATACATGAAAAGTAGCAGTAACATAACAGTTTTTTTTATCAGTGATAAAATTACTGCACCACAGCAAAGTTTCAATCATGTTCTCCATCTGACTCTTAAACACACACCCACACCTGACAAATATCTGGATAAAGGGAAATGGTCTTACGACGGCTCATTTCCTTTACAAACTCTCTCAGATAAATGGTTTTGATGAGGCGGGCCAAATATATTACAAAGACAGTCTTTGTGAGTGGAGGTTGGATGAAGTGGCACGCTGTTGCTAAGCTCTGGACTTAAAAACAAACAATATCACTGGGAATTTACCAAAAAAATGAGCACTGAAAGTCTATGGTCATAATCAATTTTTTTGTAAATGAGGACAGGAAGCACTTTTTTTTTTCCTCTTCTCCACCCTCGCCTCTCTTCCCCTAGGGATGATGGATGGATCTGATCAAAATAATGTTTACATATTTGTGGATACCTTTACATAATCCTGTTCAAATCTAGGACACTGAGTACTCAAGAGCCTTAGAAATCAGAGCTTAGAGAAATATCTCTGCCAAAGATACTGAAACTGGTAGATCAGAAATAATTATGGATAGGTGCTGGTGTTTGTTGTCCCGACCCCCTGAGACCTTCATATCGTAAGCACAAATGAGGGGTAGAGTCACTCAGACAAAGAAGAATGAAAGTGTTAAGGAATAAACAGAAACCCAAAGAAATGATGCGTACCTCGCTGTCCTGTGTGATCTGCACCTGTTCCCCCTGTGGCACCTGTGCGATGTGGAGGTGTCCCTGCGGTATCTATGAACGAAAAAAATATATTGAAACAAATGTCATTTCCAATAAAGCTGTTGAGAAATAATTCTATTTGACTACTAAAAGTGTGAGAATATTATTCAACTGTGTGTATCTGAGTTACTGTGTGTATTTATGTGTGTATATATACACACTCTATGGACAAAAGTATTGGGACACCTGACCATTACACCAACAGGGACTGTAACTGCATTGCATTCTAAATACAGAGACATCCATATGGTCCCCACTTTGCAACTATAACAGATTCCACTCTTCTGTGAAGGCTTTCCACAATATTTTGGAAGGATTGCGAAATCCACTGTCGTGTCAATGTATATCCTTCTGTTTACTGGAATGTGCTTTCTCTCCATGATTTTGAAAGAGGCACCCAACATGTTAGTTCACCCAAAAAGTAACCTTCAGTCATAAATTACTCACCCTCATGTCGTTTCACACCCCTAAATCCTTTGTTCATCTTCTGAACTCAAATTAAGATATTTTTGATAAAATCCGATGGCTCAGTGAGGCCTCCATTGCCAGCAAGATCATTTCCTTTTTCAATGCCCAGAAAGCTACTAAAGACATATTTAAATCAGTTAATGCGAGTACAGAGTACAGTTAATATTATAAAGCAACAAGAATACTTTTTGTGCACCAAACCTTTTTGTATGAACAACTGGCACCCTGAGGAGATGGAGTGACTTGTTGTGGAGATTTTCTAAGTTTATCTATATGTAGCTTAGTACAATTGCTGTTTTTTTGAGAATTTATGAAAGAACGGCCTTCAAACTCCTTGTTAGCATTGAAGCTGACTTCTGCTGATGAAACAGCAAACTATTCTTCAATAAAATTTTCTTCAACTGATCAAATCTTTGACTCCTAGTCTTCATTCATCATATCTGGTCCTTGGGTCTTTAACTGTAAAATTCCCTACAAGCATTTGTGAGGTCAGGCATTGATGTTTGATGAGAAGGTCTGGCTTACAATCTGTTCCAGTTCATCACAAAGGTGTTTGATAGGGTTGAGTTCAGGGCTCTGTGCGGGCCAGTCAAGTTCTTCTACACCACACTCATCCAATCATGTCTTTATGGACCTTGCTTTGTGCACTGGGGGACAGTCATGGTAGAATACAAAAGGGCCTTTCCCAAGCTGTTCCCACAATGTTGAAAGCATAGAGCTGTCCAAAATGTCTTGTTATGCTGGAAGTAAGGGACCTAGCCCAACCCCTGAAAACAGCCCCATACCATTATCCCTCCTCCACCAGACTTTACATTTGGCACAATGCAGTCAGGCAGGTAATGTTCTCCGGGCATCTGTGAAACCCAGACTCATCCATCAGACTGCCAAACAGAGATGTGTGATTCGTCACTCCACAGAACACGTTTCTACTGCTCCAGAGTCCAGCGATGGCATGCTTTACACCAATCCAGCCGGTGCTTGGCATTGAACTTGGTGATGTGAGGCTTGAATGCAGCTGCTCAGCCATGGAAATCCATTCCATGAAGCTCCCGCCATTCAATTTGTGTGCTGATATTAATATTCCAGTGGAAGTTGGGAACTCTTCAGCTATGGAATCTTTATAAAGACTTTTATAGACCATGCGCCTCAGCACTCGATGACCCCAATCTGTGACTTTACATGACCTTCCGCTCTGCTTGCTGCTGTTTTTAATGCTTCCACTTTCCAATAATACCACTTACAATTGACAGCAGAATATCAAGATGTCAAAGGTGGCATCCTATCACAGAACCATCCTTGAATTCACTCAGCTCTTCAGAAAGACCCATTTTTTTCACATTTGTAAATGCAGACTGCACACCTGTGGCAAACACCACATTTACCAACAATCGCAATATAATTATGTTTTCTAATACAGTAATATTAATAACAAAATGAGTGTCATCTTTAAATAAAGTATTTACTAAAGTTATTATAAACACATGAAATGTGACCCTGGATGACTTTTGTCTCATGTTGCTTGGTAGTTCAGCATTGCGGTATGGAAACAATGCATTTTTCCACAATTGACGAGATGTGTTCCCAAACATTTGAAATTATTGGGTTTGTTAATCAGTTTTTTCCGCCACTGCTTTCCCAAAATTTGCAATAAAAGTCTAATTTAGGAAAGTTTATAACAAAATTACACAAGTGATCATTCAAAACCTAAAAAGAGTGTGTCATTGTTTGCCATATCTGACAGGCTAAAATTATCAGTTATGTGTGAATGACAAAAACTGAACATTTGAGAAGCCAAAGGGCTTGACAAAAGCTGACCATTGAGTTGTTGCCTCGGAGAGTACAACTATTACGGTTCGGTTCAGGGAGATGTTACACAAACAACAGAAGACAGATCCGTTTCTGAGTCTGCAGATGCCAAGAACTCCTCCACAAATTTTACTCTCTTGATTGTACATTGTGTATTCAGAGTTTTGATTGTGCTGTCACAATGTATGCAGATTATATTTCAGATGGTGTGTAGGGGTGGAGATGACCTCATGCAGCTGTGAAAGTCAGAGATCATGTTTAGGTTCTCAAAAGAGGCTGCATGAACAGGGACAGCGGAAATTCTGTTGCTAAAGCCCCATTAAATGCTTGCAGGGGATTGGCTTTTCCATGGAGCTACTTGCACTCAAGCACACAGAGATCAGGGAAACCCAGACCTTCTTTCAAAGAGAGTAGATATTTGAGAGTGTTTATGTGTTTGTCTGCTCAGCTGACACAGATTTGAAATGAATGGGTATGTAATACGTTACATGATGTGTGGTCCTGCAAATGAGTGAATTAAGTCAGATAATTGTGTTTTGTGAAGAAAAGTGGCTATTGTCCATGCAAAATTTGCTGCCACCTTGGCAGTGGTTGTATGGTTGCTAGGGTGCTCTGGGTGGTTGCTATGCATTTCTAGATATTAATTATAATTAAAAAAAAAACAACATTATTTTAATTTTATTAATAATGGAAGTTTAGCTGAACTTCAGCTTTGGGTTACAAAAGTTAATTTTTTTTATTAAAAAAAGCTACTGTCAGTAAATTAAGATTTGATGTATGAACTTCGATTAGACTCTTGTTGTGTCAAAAGTCATAAGAGGACAGACAGACAGACAGAATGACTGGATGGATAGTAAAACCTAATTTTTTGACAACAATCTGTATGACTTGAGTTATGAATTATGTCTGTTGTCAAACGGTTAACTGAAGATGTATTATACATTTTATGGACTTTTGGATTATGACATAAAGATACTCACAACTTGCACCTGTCCATCTTCTCCAATACGATGTATCTGAACTTGTTGTGTGGCTCCAGCCAGAGCGTAGTGCAAGGCCTGCTGGGTAGAGTTCTCGATAGCCGACGTCTCTGCAGCCGAGACTCCATCTGTTCAAGGACACACATAAACAAGTTTATAACACAGTCCAACTATGTGGGTCAAACCAGAAACTAGAGACTGGGACAAATCGTGTAAAACAACTGGTTTCAATAACAGAAGATGCTCAACTGTAACTGCCAAACAAACACACACACAGGCTTAAGTAAGATGAAGATAAAGAGAGAGAGAGAGAGAGAGAGAGAGAGAGAGAGAGAGAGAGAGAGAGAGAGCGAGAGAGACCACAGTCTGTTCCTTGTCATGATGTCTTGGATTTCTGTGTTATCAGACAAACGCTCTTTCGCATACACAGCCGCAGGTCACGTCCTCTGCAAAATATGTATGAATGTGAACATGTGCAAACCCAAACAATTGTAGAAGAGAACATACGATAAACAAGCTTCTCACAGAAGGAGAGAAGAGAAAGAGTTCACATACACACACCCTGAACTTGAGGAAAATCCCTTCCGAATGCTCTTGGACGTGATCCAGTGCATCTGCCAGATTAGAGCGTGTTTATACAGCGTAAATGATCTCAAAATACACAACAAGGGCTCTCAACCTAGCAGCCCAAACACACTCGTGCCCTAAAAATGTACGTAAACGCAACCCCTTAGTCTAAACAACGAGTATTGCTGACATGCTACAACAGCCTAGGAGCTTAAAACACACGCTCACCGCATTTCTGATTAAAGGTCGTCAAGTTGTCTCTGGAAAAATGGTGTGGGTATTCATTTACAAAGTTTAAGTGATTTTAAATCATTGCGAAGGGCATATTAGCAGTCTAACGTTTCTTTGAGGAAAAGGCACAAAATGTGACACTGCCGTTCTGTTAGTTTCCCCAGACAGAATGTGATCTGAGACTATGTTGGGTCTTTCCTAGGTTGCTGCTGAAAACCAGATTAAATTTTATGCATTTGAAAGGTCTCCAGACCAATTTGTCCTTTGTCCAGTTTTTACTTCTTGGCTGCTATCGGTTTAGCAATGCCCAAATTAAACAACCAAAAAAAAAAAAAAAAAAAAACTGTATTTGATGATTCTACGATGACAATTGACCCTTCGCAAAGACCCGCCCCCCTTAATTACTGTTGCTTTGTCCGACAAGCTGTGGCGCTGTCACGCCACACACAGTGAAAAATACATCGCGGAGCGAAGAGGACACTGACAACACGTCGACAGACAAGGCAGAGCAGGTTACTTGTGATATTAAACAAAGTCCCAGCTTTCAAACTGTGTAGTTATTAAAGAAATTCAAACAATAAAAACTGTTTTGTGGCTCTTTAATATGTCGTGACCATGGTCGTGACAGATTGCTGTAACGCCTCAGCTCAAGAGGCTCGTTAACCGGTCATCTCTTCCTACTAGTCCATTTATAGCATCAAATAAACATGAATGAACATGAGAATGAATGTTGTTTCAAACACGTAGAGACGTCAATATACACAATTTTTCAAGTTTAACTCCACCGAGGTTAATCTTCTAACTACTGGCTGCTTTGTCGGACAAAATGGTGGATACTGCGTTATGATTGGTTCGATCGCTTGTCAATCAAACTCGCGGCAAAGGGTCAATTAAACACATGGTATGATTATGTATCTGAAGATGGCTGTTTGATGAAAATGCTGCAGCTTTTTAAACATACAGAATTTAGTTGGATTTGTTATAGATATATATACATAGGTGCCTCACATTAGAGTCTGTTTCCAAAGCTATCCACCATATTGGAATGGTCAAATCCGGTCCGTGAACATTCGAGAACTGACTGTGCATCTGTAACCTAGTTATTCACATATATGAATAGTGATATCTGCAACAGACATTAGCAGATGATTTTCACAGATTTTAGTTTATCATTAATGTGATAATTCTGCATATGGATATTGCATATTGAGCTAAAAACATACAGAACACAACAGAAAGGCTATCCCATTTCACTAGGAATTTATAGCTTTGTGGTTTTTACAGCCATGGGCTGCCCAATGCTGTGACATTGTCAATGAAATTTCATTGATTTGTCAGGGTGAGTGATGAACAACATCATGTTAACCGTTCCAAGATGGCGGACGCGTCGATATGTCTGAGGTGGTCGAATGTGGCATCTACGTATACATATTTGCGATTTGTAGCCAGGCAGTTAGCACACATGCTAACAAACATGGTATGGTAATGTTAGCAAATGTTTTTTAATAAAACAATTTTGATAATTCTACAAAAACAATCCTTGTACAGTGTGTGAATATTGTTTGACAAGCACAACACAGTCAGAATTTTGTCAGATCCATGGATTAGCGGTTAACATACATGCTTAGAAATTTAAATATTCTGGAAACGAAAATTGTCACTTGACCAAAACACAGCTTCTAAGTTGAATACAAACACTTTTTTAAAACAACGTCTGTTTTTGCAGTTAGCATGGTATTGTAAAGTGTGCAAACAAACAAAGATATATATTATATATATATATATATATATATATTATATATATTCTAGCAGTTAGCTACAATCTTTGAATTTGTGAAATACTGGCAGCTGCCCAGTAAAAATACAGAATTTTGTAGAGTTCTTGTTTTTAACAGTTAACACACATTAAAAAAATATGGTAATGTTTGCAAATGTAAATGCATATATGTGAATAAACATGGTCATTTGACCAAAATGTTGCTACTTAGTAAATAAGTGGCATTTATCAGGGAACATAAACAGAAGCAAACATGCTTAAGCTTCCATTTACCATAACTTTTTAATAAACAGAGCCGTAGTTCACTGATAAGCTACGCAATATCGCGTTCATTATGGCAGATGAATCGCCATGGAAGGCGATTCATCTGCCATAATGAACGCCATATTGCGTAGCTTATCAGTGAACTACGGCTCTGTCTATTAAATGCTGCTCCATTTGAAAGCAGGTGATTGCGATTTAGCGGTAATCAGGGAACCGTCTTCACTGACGAAATGCGCGTGACAATTGCATGCGATATATCGCCCAGCCCTAGAGTTGATAAATGTTTATATGTGAATAAAAGTCTAAATTAAATATGTTCATCATATAAAGCAATCATGCCTCTTCATACAAAACCACTCAAATCATATGGATTCGTTTTACGACCTCTTTATGAACTTTTTGAGGCATCAAATTGGTAGCTGTGTAGCTGTCTATGGAGGGACAGAAATCACTCAGATTTTAGTCAAAATATCTTAATTTGTGTTCCAAAGATGAACGAAAGTCTTACGGGCTTGTAATGACATGGGGGGTGAGTAAATGATGACAGAATTTTCATTTTTGGAAGAACTAACCCTTTAAAAATGCAAAAAGCAAAAAATTTCCAAATATATATAGAATTTTGCAAGCTATGGCATGGTGTGCAGCTTATTTTCTCCATGCCCACACATCAAAAATGAGATATTTTTGTTGTCGGACGGAAACACTTTGTTCCTTGGATTGCAATAGTGCACATGTTCCTCCCGCTCCAAATCTGATTTGAAAGAAGGCTGAGAACCAGTTGGCTTGTTCTTAAGCTAATAGTTTAATCTACAATGCAGGGAGGCCTATTCCAGCTGGACATGGACAACAGAAGGAGGTGAAGCAATCGTAAGTGTATGGACCATTGTGGCGAATCAATACAGGATATTTGTGTTAGTCCGAAATGGGTCAAAGGTGAAGGCCTGTGAATCTCTGAGAGGAAGGGACAGGACGTGAGGCGTTGTCCTGAGATTAGAACCATCTGTTAGTTGAGGAAACATCAGTCACAGAGTTTTTCTCTTACACACAAACATAAGCGTGCAAATAAACACATGGGGGCACATGTGCACGCAATGTACACGACTTTTGCGCAAATGGACGCAAGGTTATATACATAGCTAATTCGATGGCGAACTAGCACATAGTACAACAACTGTGTATTCTCTCTCACACACACATACACTCACTCACAGCATATGTTAATGTTCAGTTGAACACATACCAGCTGGGCCTAGACACTTAGCATCAAAATCAAAGAGAAACAGGGCTCGTAAGTTTCGCAAGAGACAAAATTGGCGGGAAAGGGTGCAGGGGTCCATACCTGAGCTGTTCTGCGATGCGGGGGTCCGTCGTGAGAAACTTTTAACGGCTAAACTCTGTCCCCGTTGCTTCCGACGCCAAGCGGTTCGACACTTGGAATCAATGCTCTGCTTGATACGGTACCAGTCGGACTCGGTAATGGCGAACTTGTGGAACAGGTGACCTGGTTGCACATAGACAGAGATATTCACAACATTGATACCATGACACAATCAGTCAAGAAATATGGGACAAAACACTAACATTAGATATGTTTCCATGTGTTCCCATCCAAGGTTGTGAATTTAACTTGCAAAAATGGAATATCACATAAAATATTTGTGAATAAAACACTGTTTCCTTCTAATGTGTTCATATGTGGGTGCAAAATCGTCACTTCCTGGGAAATTGGCACAAAATATATCTAATATAAATAGAAGTTGCTGAAATCAGGCAGTCCACTGTACGTCTTTTTCATACCAGTGGTGTAGCCTCTGCTGTTATTATCTTTGCGTGTGAGAGTTCATTATTATGTAGTGAGTGGCAATGTGAAGTGGCAGCCGATTCTTCCCGTTTCCGAGACGCGCATCTCAATGCAGTGAAATCCGGTGGGTGCTCGGGCTCAGATACTCTCCATTCATTTTAACCAATAAAAAGTCATTAGAGGATCAAGAACCTCTGACTGCAGCGCACACAGCTTTCTTCTTGTCGTTATAGTTTATTTGAGGCAGTTTCCGTGGCGTTATTTGCTCTTGCAGATATTGTGTGTGCGGCTGTGCGCGCTCAAACTTTGTTCCATGTAAATCAAACATGCTTTTTCTCTAGAATTGTCTTCTCTCCTGGATTTAATGTTGCTAGAAGCTATCAACCATCAAACTTACATAACGGACTGTTAAAATAACACCTATAAATTGTAAAGAAATAAGTATCTTTTATAATAACTCATGTACAAATTATATCTTTTTCAAACTTAGCCCACTTTAGTCAGCCAGCTCTCTAGATATTTTTATTACCTATTTAATATATATTTTTTAAAGTTAAGTGCTTATTGTAGCCTAAATAGATGCTTATTGAATTATTATATTAAGCAAACCACTACTGATCATCCAATAGGACTATATCAGCATTAGAGTAATCAAAATGGCTCAGGGAATTTATGACTATAATCTGTATTTTTTAGAATAGAGATCACGTTTTTTTCCACGATTTAGAGAATTCATCATGAAAAAAAAATGAAATTAATGAAATACATTTTAACAGTCACTGGTCGCCAGATATATAACAGATATAACAGATACAATTTTTATTTAAAGCTTAGTTTCAAAGGTCGTCTACTCATTTTGATCGCGGCTACCGCAGCATCTGTATAAAAACTAGATTAAAAAATACAGATAAAAATTATATATATATATATATATATATATATATATATATATATATATATATATATATATATATATATATATATATATATATAATAAAATGAAACACTGTTTCATACATCATAAATTACTTTGTATTCAGACGAAATACAATAAACACTGTCATGTTACAGTATCTTGTGTTTATTGTGCATATGTAAACGAATATTGTCATTTGACTAAAGCAGAGCTGCTTATTAAATATAGAGATGTTTTTCGAATATAAATGATGAAACATTTCATTTTAGGATACATGGTCTAGCAGTTAGCATACATGCTTAAAAACATGATATGGTAACATATGCAAATGAATAGTTGCTACTTATTAAATATAAAGAAGATTTTCGAATTAATGTTCTAGCAGTTAACGCACATGTACTTAGCATGGTATTGTAAAGTGTGCAAACAAAGCTGCTTAGCAAATATTTAAAAAATCTTTCAGATTTATATTATAGCAATTACCAACCATGTTTGAAACCTTTGTAATGTGTGCGAACAAAGGTTGTTTGACGAAAACACAATTACTTATTAAATATAGAATTTTGTTGAGATCTTATTTTTAGCAGTTACCAGCACACATGCTTAAAAATATGATGTAGTAATGTTTGCTAATAAAAATGACCAATTCACCAAAACATTGAGAATAGTTTGCCAAGTTTTTCGAATTGAAGTTCTAGTGGTTAGCACATACGCGGTGAGTATGGTATTGTAAAGTATGCAAACAAATCGAAATGCTGCTGCTTCAGAACATTGCAGCCATGATATAATCTGTCAGGAAATAAGGGAGGACAGAAACACTGACATAATATTTAGTCATGCGATTATACTGCAAACAAATAAACTCTTTGCACTTTGCAGCAGAAATAAACATGCAAGCAAACAGCTCTAAGCAGCTCTAGGACAGAGCATCTTCCATTTACGGAAAAGTTCTTTCACGTTAGCCACTGTCAAGTACGATTTGTTCATGCAAAACTGCACATAACATTCCTCATATACATAATTTGCCCATACCAGCTCATTCTTCAATGTTACTTATGGCTTGTTGCAGGAAATGACCTACATATTGACATGACAGAAGATTTGTTGTGAATGAGAGGAGCGGTTAGAGATGCTTCTAATTAGTTCATGTGGGGAAAATACGTCTGGTGCCGACGATGAGACAGAACCGCAGATGAGCTACTTGAGAACTGAAATGACTTGAATTAGACAGAACAAAACTGAGATGAATCAAACTTACTCACCTAAACTGAACTGATATAATCAAAGACCTGATTTGTCACATATAAGTTTTGGAACAGATAGGCTTGAAAACTGGTTAATTACAAAAAAAAGAAAAAAGAAAAAGACGATGATGATTTTTGATTATTTTCATTGAATTAAAAACATTCTGCAAAACTAGTGTGGTCCCAATCCTAAACAAATGAATCTTATGAGAGTTCTTTTAGTGGATCAAAACAATACAGTGCTATCAGTGTAATCAGATTACCAAACAAAATTATAAGCCAGGAATCAAAACCTTACAGCACTGACAAGTGTGGTCCGACACCTGCACTAATGACTCTTATGAGCTGGTTCATTTTAGTGAATCAAAATCATACAATGCAATGGCTGCATCTGAAATCGCATACTTCCCTAATATATATTAGGCAAAAACAGTATGTGACAAACACACTGAAAATACTCAAAACACAACCAAATATAGAAACGTTCTGAAAATACTCACAATGCAACCAAATACAGAAACGCACTGCAAATACTCACAATGCAACCAAATACAGAAACGCACTGCAAATACTCACAACACAACCAAATGCAGAAACGTGCAGCATATACTCATGCACTTCAAATACTCACAACGCAACCAAATACAGAAACGCTATGCAAATACTCAAAAAGCAGCCAATTACAGCGATGCACAGCAAATACTCACAAGGCAACCAAATACAGAAACGCTCTGCAAATACTCACAATGCACATATGATCAGGATGTTAAAACAAACAAAAACTCACCTTTTAGGTCATCAAATCAACTGACGAGTAGACATTGAACAATAAGAGGTGCCAGACAGGTTCGTCACTTGTTGGGGTCCCCTTGAAACATTCTATTGTGGTCTGTGCTATTAGCAGCGTTTCTGTATTTGGTTGCTTTGTGAGAATTTTTAGGGCATTTCTGTATTTGGTTGCATTTGTGAGTATTTGCAGCACATGTATTGTCAAACTGATGAAGATGTTTTCTTAATTTGCTGGTGTTTTTTCTATTTGTATGTGTTTTCTTCAGCAAGTTGAGCTCTCTCGGCCACCGTAGTGTTCTGATTCCCAAATAAACAACTCTTACGTTCTTTTTAGTGAATCAAAACAATGCAATGCTATCAGTGTAATCAGATTCCAAAAAAAAAATGACCTTGATGAACTGGTTCTTATTAGTGAAACAAAATCATGCAGTGCCGTCAGTTTAATATGATTCTCAAGTTAATGACTCTTACAAGCCAGTTCTTTTTACTGAATCACACATATAATATACAACTTACACGCAGTATGTTGTAAGTAAGGCACAAAAGACCAATATCTGTATAGTTATTGACAGGCTGCTCATACGACAACATGAAGAATTGTTAATTATTCGACAAGACTGAAAATCATACTTATTTTGTTATTATGGGGGTCTTTTACTGGACTTACATCGAATGCCGTAGATCATGAGAGGGTCCAGCTGTTTCTTGCCATGCTTGCCCTGGCCGGAAAGGTTGGAAACGGCCTGCACCTCACGGTGGAACAGGTAGTCCAGCAGCGTCAGGGCCATTTTCTCTGCCGTGCGACAGTTGGTGCTAATGTGCAACATGTCTGCTTGAGATACTGGGCAGCGTACGCGCATCTCAGGGTTGTTCTCGTCACCAAGCCACGTTCCTGTTGGATAGTCCTCTATGGAGAAAAGAAAAAGATGTACGTTGGCATTATAAAAACGTTTTTACAAATGTACACAGTATTCCCTTTCAACAAGTAACTTGCCACTGCAATTCATAAGAATTATGTAACTATGAAGTTTTTTGTCAAAAAGAGAGGATGCTGAATATTAATAACTCAATGGAAACTAATATGACACTATTTTTTTTGATGTGGACCAGCAGCTCACATGGGGCCTTGAATGGGATAAAACACGAGAATGGGATAAAACATGAGAAAAACATGCATAACTTAGCGCATAACTTTAATTTTATGTATCTGAGCATGATGCTTCTGAACTAATCTAGACCAGGGGTTTTGAAACTGGGGTCCGGGGACCAACAGGGGACACAAAGGAGGTGCTAGAAGGCATATGCAATAAGTGTTAATATCAATTATATATATTTCAAGTAACAACTGTAACACATTTAGTCAATATGAAGTTAATTGCTTTCTAAAGTGTGTTTGGAAATTGTGAAATTAATCACAAATATTTTATTCTATAGATCAAAATGTATCTTTTAGTGTTTTGTCTTTCTAAGAAATTTTACTTTGCCACTGTCACCTTCAGCTTTTTAAATGAAAATATTTCTCTTCTGTTCTTATTATTTAAATAATCATTGTTATTTTTGTTAACTAAAGCTAAAAGAATTAAAAATCATTTTCGGTAACTGACATAAGGATGAAATAAAATAAAATATGATTATTTTTTTTCATTTTTTTGAAAAACAAAAATTGGAATAAAATAAAATAAATGCTAAAATTACTAAAACAAAAATAAAGCTAAATAGAAATAAGAAAGAAAATAATAATTCCAAAAGTACATGAAAAATACTAAAACTTAAAATAAAATAAAAATGAAAAAACTGAAAATAAAAATAAAAGCAGATATATTAATAATACTAAAATAACACTGCGAATAATGGATAAAAAGGATACACAAAATTCTTTAATTATTTACTTAATTTTTTTCCCAGATTATATTTTAATAATTTGAATATAAATGCCAATTATTTAACTTTGGAAACATGCTGTCCTTAAATCACCCTTACAATATTTCTCACACAGTATAAATGTATTTACACATGAAAATATGTAGCTGCCTATAAATTTTTGGAAGGTGGACCCTTGCAAATGAGTCTTTTATTATATTACAAAATTTGATATTTGGCAAAAAAAAAAAAAAAAAATAATAATAATAATAATAATAATTTCATCACTGTGGTAGATAATAAAAACAAAATTCATCACAACGTCATAAGAATATATTCAGGATTGGGAGTGGGGAAAAAAAAATGTAACATCACCCATTGTTTTCAATATTAGTTGACCAATAATCCCAAATATTTGTGGAGGGTGTGAGAACATGCACCTCAAAGCCTCTGGAGGTTGCAGACCTGAATTCTCAGCACACTCCAAACGCTCAGAGCAAATGCAAGAGTGTCCCCTGCTGGCGATTACTGCTCACCAAACACACTTCACAAGAGCATTACTGGTTAAGACCATTTAGGAAAGAGATGCTGTCTTTATTTGGACAAAAATTTGTGAAAATGTTGATTGAACTTTGACAGTAAGACCATCAAATTTATTCTTCACACTAAGAACCGAAATATTACATATCCAGGAATGCGTTCTCATCGTGAGTGTTTCAAGAAAAAATATTGTGGCATATTTTATCTCAGAAATTATTTTAGTTGGCATTTCTGTTAAATATTTGTATGTGTAGTACATGCCAAACATTGCTTTGGCAATAGCTGGCAGGATTTATTTGCCAGTCGGTTAGGGTTTATCATGGATGTGGGCTCCTGTGTCTTGTCAAAGCGTGAGTGTAAAAATTATGTTAGGGAGTAAATTGTGTCAGGTCAAGAGGCAAGTTGATGAGTAGGTGGACCATTAACATTTACAATTAATATGTAGATTATATATTTACATTATAATGTGCATAATATATTTACATTTTCATAAACCCAAGATGGATGTAGTGAAACGCTTTTGTAATTTTGATGTTAAAATGTAATTTTCTAGCAAATACACATTTCTACCATAACAAAATATTTTATCCCCTTGTGAATCTTTCAATCACAGGCAGCTGTATAAGATAGCCACATATATTTGTAATTTTATATTTTATTAGAATTTTGACCCAGAGAGAGCAGTTGTCATGTTTAGGTATGAAACATGACAACTGTTTTAGTCTTTTCAACCACACAGTATCGTTATTTCTGTCTTACAATAATTCACATTATAACAGAAGTACTGGGATAAAAATGCATAGTTCAGATATAAACAATGTCTACAGTAGTGATCAAAATAGAGCAAATCCCCTTTTGAAAGTAACATGGCGCTTCTAAAAATGATTGTATCGATTACACTGTTACACCACTAGTTGGCGAAAAGTGACTGTCAAAAATGTTTTTGGCACTGAATCATTCATTAAAGAGATTTGTTCAAAAATGCTGATTCATTCAATAATAACACAAGTGAAGTATTTATGAATCACTCATTCATTCATACCAAATTTTTTTTAAATATTAATTCTAATTAATTAAACATTTAATTAAATTAAATATACAGCAGCAATTAATATTTTGTCAAAACCTCTAGCAATTTACGTAATTTTATTTAGTTGTCTGTTTAGAATCATGATCTCTATTTGAAACAAAAACAAATTGTGATTCTCAATTTATCCAGAATCCTGTAGCTCAGATGGAAGATACTTTCTAAATGTAAAGAAAATTAAAAAAATTAATATAAATTGTGAAAACACAAAAAATATTTTTAAAATTCAGAATATTGTAGCGAAAACAATTGTCAACCTTTTAAAATAATAGAACAGCACAGAACTGAATAACCCCCCCCCCCCCATCCCCCCGTGAATCTTACAATCACACAGCTGTAAAAACGGCCACTTTTTAAAAAGATGGTCAAAAATGGTGCAGTTTGCTAGATTAAAGGGATGACACATTATACCACTACATCAAAACCATGGATGAGGTTAAAGCAGGGGGGAAACAACACAAACAAAAGCAAAGTCTTTTAAGAACGAAATGTACTATTTGTTGACTAAATATCATCACAAACAGCTGAGAACGTCTTTGAACTAACCAAGCTAACCCAGACGCCACTCCAAAACAACCCAGTCAAATAATAAAAGAAAAGCAAAAGCAGAAGTTAAGCAATCAAAACGAACCCTTTAATCCCAGGCCTCCTCCAGACCAAAGATACATCCCTGAATCACGGATGGTCAGACAGCTTACACAAGACACATGAGTAGTTGTAACACACTTTTTTAATGTGTCCAGGGAGTACTAGTGGATAGTAAAAACATGTTTATATTATTAATCAGATGCTGCTTTAGTTAAGTACACTCTGATATTACTAACCAAAGCCTGTTGCTCTCTGTTCGCACTTATAACATTTTTTTTCCCTGCTACATTTCTACGCTTAAATGTCACCCCCCCACAGACAGACAAAACACATCAAAACACATGCAAACTATAAACATGCTATTATCTTATTTGTGCAGATGCATTTCAAAGATTTCCATGTCTTCAAACCTTTTCAATAATTGTTTAGATTTGTTGCTCTTCTTGTGAGGCCATGTTTGTGCTGAGTTCAAAACAAATGGTTCCCATTGGCTTATAAAAATGATATCCTTTAAAGACACCATAAAATCAAAATTGGAATTTTTGGTGGCTTTTAGTTCATGTGTGTTAGCTTTGAGGAACTTTATATGCTAGTGCACTTCTTCATGTTGACAAAATTAGCTTTTAGTAGACTAAAAAATTACAGTCTTTCTCTTCTGGAAAACAGAATAATAGGGTTGATGACACATCCTGCACTACATCAGTTTTTGTCCAATCAAATTCTCTATAAAATGAGAATGCCTTGCCCCCTAATAACACCTGCAACTGATTAGCAGATAGCAAATCATGGCTTGGACATAACTATAGCTGTGTTCGAAATCACCACCCTATACCCTCATTCACTGTTCCCAACATTAGTATAGTCCACTTGAAGGAGTGAATGAAAATGAGTGAGTGAATACAGACACAGAGTGCACCGGAAGGACTGCCACTTTTGCTTAGTTTGTGCTTGCTGTTTAATAATCGTTGAAACAGCAAACTGACAGCTCCAGTAGTAATAAATAAATAATAATAAAAAAAATGTATGATTCTGTCATGAAAACTAACATGTATAAACCTTAATTAAACAATTTAATAATCAATTAAAAAGGAATTTATACAGGCGCCATCTTCTGGTCAGACGTGGAAATTTATTTGGCGCACGACTCACACAGTGCATTACGGGTATACAAATCGGTAGCACACTTGTTATTGTGGTGCATCATGGGATTGACTGAGTACACTCGATAACGTCCACTATGGTTTAGGACACCACTACAAATGGCTGTCCCTTCAAATAGTGCCCTTTCTAAGGGTATGGGAGCGATTTCGGACACAGCCTATGCTTACTGGCTATGCTAAAAAAGGGTCCATTAAAGGGTTACTTAAATGCTGGCAGAATGGACTTTTCCACTTTCAAACTTGGCTGCCTATGCAGTAGAAAGGGGAAAAAAAATGAAATCGGTGCTACCTGACTATAGAAAACAGAGAAAATGGGCTGTTGTCTTCCCTTTTGCCAATTAGGTAGGAAAACTTCAACACAGACTTTGCCTGTTACCACATGTTGCAGTCCAAGGCCACTCCCAGTCTGCTCCAACTGAATATGCTTGCCAGAGTCAAATATTGCCTTCCTTTAGTAGGAAATAGTTCTTAACAAGTTTTTAGTAATAATTGTGTTGACTTGTAATGTTACAAGGTGCAAGAATTCATAGCGAAAACTATTAGTGGGAGTGAGTTACTTTCAGTTTCCACTGTGTTGTTGGCAGTGGCTAAAGGCTGCAAAGAATCGTAAATATGGAGAGAATGCCGCAACAGAAAATCTAAAAAACCTCTGTGGTTGTAGTTAACATTTCAAACTGAATGACCATGAACACAGTGTTTTAGGCCAAATGCAGGAGAAAAACAAAGACACTGCCTAGGGGTGGGCAATCTGACGAATTTATATTGTGATCAATCTTGAAGACGTCCACAATCTACATTTTAAAGCGAATCGTAGATCTAGATTGTGATCTTTTATGTCCTTGTAGTAATGTTTAATACAGTAATGAGTGCCTACTGTTACAGATCCCTTGTTCTCCTAGACTCCATTTCCCAAGATCCTCCTGTTCTCCACACCTGCACTCACTTCCCTCGTCATCTCCCCATCATCACGGATCACCTGCACCTGGACTCTATTGTTAGCACTCCCTTTATATGACACTCACTCCCTGCACTCCTTGTCCGTTCTCTGTTGTGTTAATGTGTATGTTCGGTGAACTCTGCCTGTGTTTATTAAAGATCATCTATTGTTTGTGGAAATCCGTATCTGCCTCATCTCTGCACCAGCATACCGTAACAGAAGAACGGACCAAAAAACTTTGGATTTCCACAGAATGGAGACTTTCACCAGCTCCCTGGCTCCTGCTCCTCCAAGGCCTCTCTCCCATCTGGCAACTGGCGATCGACTCATCGGGCTTCTTCAGGTGGGTCGTTCGCTGGAGAGGTATGTGGAGGAGTTCGTTGAGCTTGCTTTCTTGTCTGACTGGCCTGAAGCATGTTTAATCTCCCTGTTTCTGGATGGACTGGACGACAACACTATCCGTTTTGATGAACCTGATTATCGTTTCTCCTTAAGCGAAACAATCAATTTTATTTTGTGGTTAAATGGCTCCAAATTCTTCGTGGATGAGGTTCAGGATAAGTGTATGTCTCCAGTCCATCCAGAAACACGGCTGGCCGGGCCAGTCAGTCAACCTCCGTCTTCCTCCGCATACCCCTCCAGCGAACTCCCTACCTGCCCCACACGGAACCCACACTCCTCCACTGGGCCCAGTAAGCGGAGGAGGAGGAAGAAAGCGGCCCCAAGGTCTCCAGAGCCCGCTCCAGTGTCTCCAGAGCCCGCTCCAGTATCTCCAGAGCCCGCTCCAGTATCTCCAGAGCCCGCTCCAGTATCTCCAGAGCCCGCTCCAGTATCTCCAGAGCCCGCTCCAGTATCTCCAGAGCCCGCTCCAGTATCTCCAGAGCCCGCTCCAGTATCTCCAGAGCCCGCTCCAGTATCTCCAGAGCCCGCTCCAGTATCTCCAGAGCCAGCTCCAGTATCTCCAGAGCCAGCTCCAGTCCCCACAGAGCCAGCTCCAGTGCCTGTGGGGATTTTAATTGTATTTGAGGGGATGAAATGGCCCTCAACCCCAGTCTCCTCCGAGCCAGGTTCTCCAGTCTCCTCCGAGCCAAATTCTCCAGTCTCCGCCGAGCCAAGTTCTCCAGTCTCCTCCGAGCCAAGTTCTCCAGTCTCCTCCGAGCCAAGTTCTCCAGTCTCCTCCGCCGAGCCAAGTTCTCCAGTCTCCGCCGCCGAGCAAAGTTCTCCAGTCTCCGCCGCCGAGCAAAGTTCTCCAGTCTCCGCCGCCGAGCAAAGTTCTCCAGTCTCCGCCGCCGAGCAAAGTTCTCCAGTCTCCGCCGCCGAGCAAAGTTCTCCAGTCTCCGCCGCCGAGCAAAGTTCTCCAGTCTCCGCCGCCGAGCAAAGTTCTCCAGTCTCCGCCGCCGAGCAAAGTTCTCCAGTCTCCGCCGCCTACGAGCCCTCAGCTCCAGCCGCCGCCGCCGAGCCAGCCGCTCCAGCCGCCGCCGCCGAGCCAGCCGCTCCAGCCGCCGCCGCCGAGCCAGCCGCTCCAGCCGCCGCCGCCGAGCCAGCCGCTCCAGCCGCCGCCGCCGAGCCAGCCGCTCCAGCCGCCGCCGCCGAGCCAGCCGCTCCAGCCGCCGCCGCCGAGCCAGCCGCTCCAGCCGCCGCCGCCGAGCCAGCCGCTCCAGCCGCCGCGCCGAGCCAGCCGCTCCAGCCGCCGCCGCCGAGCCAGCCGCTCCAGCCGCCGCCGCCGAGCCAGCCGCTCCAGCCGCCGCCGCCGAGCCAGCCGCTCCAGCCGCCGCCGCCGAACCAACTGCTCCTATGAACTGTGTTTTTGAACTCTCCAGCCCAAAGACTGTTTCCCCTCCCTGCCTCCCTCTCCCGCCTCCGTCCATATGTCTCAGCACTGTACCTCCACCTCAAGCCCCTTCGCCCAGATCTCCACCTCGGACCTCTGGGCGATTACCTACACCCTGGCTCCAACCTCCCTCGTCTCCACCATGGCCCATCAGTCCACTAGTCTCACCAGTCTCCATCCTGCCCCCGTTCACACCTTGTTCCTTCGTCAGCCTGCCCTCACTTCTGGACTGCACTCCTCCGTCTCTGCTCCGTCCCTCCGTCCCTCAGTTCCAGTTGGCCTCCTCACTCTCCCCGGTGTTCACTTTGTTGTATGTCGTCTGCCTTCTACTGCGGCTTTCTGGAGCCCCGGCTGCGCTTCGGTCGGCGGAGCCGTGGATTCCGCCATCTCCCGCCGGTCCTTCAGCGCCGCCTGGGCTCGACGGCTTCAAGGTTTCGGCCCCTGACCCTCCATGGCTGCCTTCGGCCCCTGACCCTCCATGGCTGCCTTCGGCCCCTGACCCTCCATGGCTGCCTTCGGCCCCTGACCCTCCATGGCTGCCTTCGGCCCCTGACCCTCCATGGCTGCCTTCGGCCCCTGACCCTCCATGGCTGCCTTCGGCCCCTGACCCTCCATGGCTGCCTTCGGCCCCTGACCCTCCATGGCTGCCTTCGGCCCCTGACCCTCCATGGCTGCCTTCGGCCCCTGACCCTCCATGGCTGCCTTCGGCCCCTGACCCTCCATGGCTGCCTTCGGCCCCTGACCCTCCATGGCTGCCTTCGGCCCCTGACCCTCCATGGCTGCCTTCGGCCCCTGACCCTCCATGGCTGCCTTCGGCCCCTGACCCTCCATGGCTGCCTTCGGCCCCTGACCCTCCATGGCTGCCTTCGGCCCCTGACCCTCCATGGCTGCCTTCGGCCCCTGACCCTCCATGGCTGCCTTCGGCCCCTGACCCGCCATGGCGTTTGAGCCCGCCCTGGAGACCTCCACTCCAGTCTGCTCTTCCCCCTGCTCCGGCTTGAGGTCTCCAGGGCGCCCACCCCCCTCCCGGTTGTTACATCTACGGCGCGAGGACGCGCCTACCGGGAGGGGGAGGTACTGTTACAGATCCCTTGTTCTCCTAGACTCCATTTCCCAAGATCCTCCTGTTCTCCACACCTGCACTCACTTCCCTCGTCATCTCCCCATCATCACGGATCACCTGCACCTGGACTCTATTGTTAGCACTCCCTTTATATGACACTCACTCCCTGCACTCCTTGTCCGTTCTCTGTTGTGTTAATGTGTATGTTCGGTGAACTCTGCCTGTGTTTATTAAAGATCATCTATTGTTTGTGGAAATCCGTATCTGCCTCATCTCTGCACCAGCATACCGTAACACCTACTAGATGTCTGAGCTGACTGGCCAAATTATATCATGTGTCTCTAATGTGACTTTCATGCGTGTTGACTGAATCAAATATTAGTTTCGGTTTTGATTTTGGCTACAGTCAAATATACACAAAATGTCAAAATTTCCATCTTGGCATCGTGATGTGAAATTTTGGGAAGATCGCCCACCCCTAAAACTGCCATTCTGTCAGTTTCACCCGAAGCAAAATGCCGTTGCATCCAAGTAAGAAAGCTGTTGCCATGGTGTTCCATTTACCATAATGCTGTTTAAAGAGTAGACAGAGTGTGATACAATTTTCAGTTATGCTCTCTCAGGTGCTCCTACTCTGTTTTGTTAATAACTTTGTGTCGATCTGACTGTCAAGAATACAAAAATGCAGAAGAACCATCTATAGTTTTCACAAAAGCCCTGAAGCTGTCAAAAGTCTGCTGTGTTCTATGTGTTTTCCGTCATTTAACAGACTTTTTAAGACAAATAAAGAGGAATTTCTCTGTCCAGGTGACTCTGAGAACAAGTAAACATTATTCATTTACATATACTACAGACACTGTAACAATACAAAGCCGGTTGGAAATCAGCAAACTTAACCTTCTATATGTCTTGCCAAAACTTCCTTTATAAACCATTTCATAACGGTTTTTTCATACCCGAATACGTTAATGTCACTGTAATTATCATTAGGGAAATTTTAAGACAAAACATAACCTATTAATGAATCTTACCCTCTGAGTTGAGAGTGATGAGTGTTACGTTGTTGGTATTCTGAGATAACGGCTGGCCGCTGTTGGACACCGAATCGCTCGTTTCAGAACCGCTTTCCTGATCATCCTGAATCTCTTCCTGGACTGGAACCTTAAGCACTATGGTTTTCTGTCTTCCTCGCCCCACAGTACTGCAACAAAAATACAAAGCGCCATTACACAGAGCTTGTCCTCAAGGTGAGAAGTTGAGCAACAGATCTAGAAACCACCTTCTCTATATATTTGCATGCATCATATATAGATTTGTATACACAGGAGATATTTCTATTTCATTTATGCATAAAAACAAAATCTGTACTCACTTGCTGAGTAGGTTCTCTAAAGAGTCCGTTGCACGTGGTGAAGTTTCCTCCCGTGTCTTTGGCCTGTCTCCACTCACTATGACGTTTGTCTGGGGAACAACACTGAGAGCAAAGACTCACTGTTACTATCTTCATAAAACATGAAAATTTCATATCAGTGGTTCTCAACTGGTTGGTCGTGACACAAAAAGTTTGCTCCAATAATAAAAAATAAGGATGCTCAATATACTAGAGATTTAATGTTGAAGGCTTATTTTAAAAGTGATAATTGTATATTTAATTGTGCAGCTAATTTTCTCTGTTTTTACATTTAGATTACCTTTACGGTCATCTAACACTCATTTAATGTTAACCTTAAAAAAAAACAGAATCATTTAATAACGCTGTTAAATGTAATCTTTAGCAAATCTTAAAATAAATATCCACTTTTCATACTGTATATTATAATGTTACAATTCCTAAACTCATTTGCAGCATTTAAAATGACTGACTTTAGTTTTTAGTGTTGTATTTTTTATTTATTTATTTATACAAAATAGTACAGAATTTTAATATTTAATCAAGTTTTCGCCAAAACAAAAAAACAAAAAAATGATCAGCTTATCATTTTTGGACAGAATACTAATGTATGTGCATCCCTAATAATAAAAATAAAAAGTCCACTACTGAATTTTTTTTCTAATTTGCCATGATGATTATTTTTTGGGGTGGATTAAAAATCTTCCAAAATTCTGTCTATTTTTTAAGGAAAGTTTCATATCAATTTTTATTTTATTTTCCACCTTTTCCACCTTGGCCACTAAGTGTTTCCTCCGTTTGTTAAATCAATGTCAAAATGTTGCTCTGTGTGAACAGGTTTGAATTAACCACTCTAATGAATGGCGAAACATCTTCAGTAAATGGAAAAAAAAAAAGTCCAGACACTGTTGTATAAAACATCTGGGCATCATCTAGCGTCCACTTACCAGCGTACTTTGTCGCAAGTCTGAGTGGCTCCAAAAGGGGACCCTGACACCATGGGTACCTGGATCGTCGACTGGTTTTTCCCCATCACTGTGTCCAGCTTCTCAACTAAACCTCGACAGGTGGCCTCAAGAACCTGCAGCTTAGCCTCCATACTGTCCAGCCGCTGGCAGATAGCCTGACTGATAGATATCAGCATCGACTGGAAGCGGAATGTCAGAGAAATACAGAAGAAGAAAAAAAAAGTTTTTTGTCCATCTGAACACAAGCTGTATATATTCTGCAGCAGACTGATCATCTCTATTGACAATGTTAAGATGCTACCTTAATAGTTGCTTCTTGACTAATGTCCATCCTTGCTCGTTTCCTCCCTGGTTGATCAGCGTCTTCATTATTCTCCAGGACATCTAGTTTCATCAAAAAAAAAAAAAAAAAAAAACACAGTATAAAACCACAGTAAAAAAACACATAGCAGCATGACCCATTACACCTACGTTTCTTTGATTTAGAGGAGGACTCACCTGTTTGGTGTCCTTCATGATTCAAATCTGCCACTGCGATCTGGACTATCTCCACCAAATCCTGCTCTGACATCATTCAAACCTGAATTTCAGAAAGATGTCATTGATAAACGGGGGGCTGCTTGTGTTATATCAATCAGCTAAACCATAAAAAAGTAACCTGAAACAAAATAAACATTGATTAAAATATATAATCAAATGTATATTTAATCTAGTTTCCAAAGCAACATTTTTTCATTCGGTTTACCTTGATGTACTAAAATAACTTTAACTAAAACTGAATAAACATGAAAATTCAATACTAAAATCTCAATACTAAAATATTACTGACATCAAGTACTTGGTAATTAATTTGCTAACATTATTTTGGGATGGAATATCAATTTTCAAAGAAACTGTTCATTTTCAAAGATAGTGTTTTTAATATAAATTTATATTTAAACCAACAAAAGATGATAAATGATTTTTATATGCAGCAACGCTGTGTCCTTCCAGAACAAACAAAAATGCCAAAATGTTACCTGAGACCCCCTGAGGGGGGATGTGGTACTGAAGGTGACCTCACTTGTTTTTTTCCATTTTTTTTTTTTATACATATTTCCTTTCACAAAAGAAATGAATTGCAATTCTTTTGAAGAGGCACATTTAATTGAAATAATAATTCATAACTTATAATATAACAAAGATTTTAACAAATAATAAATGAATACAATAAAATAATACTTAATAAATATTTAATACACATTTTAATAATGATAACTGTTATGTAACAACAATAATAATAATAATAATAATAATAATAATAATAAAATGTGATAAATTAGTGCCTGGTATCTATTCCTACTAGTAGCATCTTTAAGAAAGACATTTCATTTTTAAATTGCTCAGGATCCTTACACTTTTTGATCAGTGAATTTCTATATATTACTCCAATTATTCATACATACATTCCTTATATATATATATATATATATATATATATATATATATATATATATATATATATACATACATACACACACACATATATATATATATATATATATATATATATATATAAATAAATTAACGCAATAATTTATAATTGTAATATATAATTTACTTATTTCGAGCAAAACTCTATATAGAGTTTGGAATTAAAGAAATTTAATATAATAGACACTGCCCGGCCAAAAAAAGTGTCGCTGTTTAGATTTAAATAGGCAAATGCTATGAGTCTATGACTGGATCATTATTGCAGTGATTATGTTTCTAGCATGTTACATGTTTGGCAACAGTTATTCTAACCCTAATTGATGGAGTGTGTAGCTTTTCATTTCTTAAACAAACATGTAGGCAGACATATCATGGCCATATTCCAGGATGACAATGTTGAGATTCATCAGGCTCAAATGGTGAAAGAATGGTTGTGGGGGAGCATGAAGAATCATTTTCACACATGAATTGGCACCTCTGAGTCCAGACCTTAAATTCACTAAGTCTTTGGGATGTGCTGGAGTAGACTTTACAGAGTGCTCACCTCTTGCATTGTCAATATAAGATCTTGACCAAAAATATATGCACCTCTTGATGGAATGTAAAATAAATGATGTTAATGGTAAATGATAAAATGATGTTATTTCCAAGGGGTGCATCAATTTTTGAGAAAAAAATAAAACCTGTAACTGTATCGTTTGACTTTTTTTACCAAATAATTTTGTCGCATAAATACATAACCTAGTTTAGAGTTTTGTCCTTCACTACTTAACATGAACTAACAATGATAAATAGGCAACTTCTAAAGCATTTATTAACCTTACTTAATACTAATTTCAACATTACGGTACTTTATTAAAATCAAAAGTTGTATCTGTTAATGTTAATTAATGGACCTGAGCCAACATGAACTAACAATGAACAGTATTTATTTTAAAAGATTAACGAAGATTAATACATACTGTATAAAATGTATTGCTGGTTGTTAGTTAATGTTGACTTTATTGAAGTATTACTAATATAATATTTAATATTTTTGGGATATGCTGGAGTAAACTTTAGAGTGCTCACCTCTTGCATTGTCAATACAAGATCTTGACCAAAAATGTATGCACCTCTTGATGGAAATAAATGTTGTGATGTTATTTCCAAGGGGTGCGTCAATTTTTGAGAAAGTACTTGCCTACCACTAAATCAAAAATATGTATGTATATGTATATCTTAAAAGACCTTCAGTTGTCCAGGAACATGTTTAAAATGAACTTAACGGCTATTCTGAACAGTCGCTGCAGTAGTAAAAAAATACCATGGTACCATAGTACAGTCATTTAATATTGTGTTAATAATAAAGTTGGTATAAGATAGTAATACCATGGCACTTTGAAATTCATGCACCAGGTATTATTTACATGATATTCATATGTCCAAAATACAGGGTAGTACCATGGTACCTTTTTCTAAGCATGGATTGCCACGTTTAAATGCAATAATATTTACACAATACACAAACTCATGAAGGAATTAACAGTTACCATGGTACCAAAACTTGATATTACCATAGTACGTGTCCTAAAATATGTCCATATCGTGGATCTTTTAAGATGTAACAGTTATATGCACGATTCTGTTATTAATATGAAATATGCTGCTGAGATTATAACTATGTTACAAGACATAATTAAGTTAAACCGTTTAAGCAGTGTTTGAACAAACAAAAAATAATGACGCTCCCGGACCATAAGAAAAATAACAAAACACTCTTTGAAAGTCGCAAAGCTTTGAACAATTTAATAATAGGCCCAGTGCTTTAATCCAGTTAGCACACTGCAGCTAACCTGCTCTGTAGCATGCTAGCTCGCGCCTGCTAACGAACAGCTCAAAACAACAGCAATGAAACGCATCTAGGCCTCATTTGTGCCCTTCATAGCACGCAAGACACAGTTGACACGAAAACAGCAGAATAACGTGTATTTCTTTAATGCACAGCGCCATATCTTGAAGCGCGCGGAGAGCTGGAGGTGTCGCGTGTCAGAATGGTTTATATTACCGTGTGAATGATGAATTCTCGTGTTGTTTGTGAGGATTCCGATAATGGCGTCCTTCCTCGCGAGAGAAAAGCCTGATCATTGAACGCCGCTCGCTGTTCTCACTGCGCATGCGCTCAGTAGGTGGCAGCGTTGTTCAGTACAGTACCGTAGCCGTTCTAGGACGAACCAAAACAGAGCAAAATTATTAAGAAATAAAAGTGTTTTAAAGTTTTAAAGGTTATGTTTTTACTTCTGCATAAGTATTTGCGCCCAAATTATATACATTTTTGGGAGAAAACTATATTATTTGCATGTACCATGACTTTTTGCACATGCACAATAACAAATCATACATGTTCATTCATCCATAACAATATAATTCCATAATGTCTTTACTTTCATCCAAAACACATTTATGCATCCATCCATCTATTCTTAAATATTAATCATCATTGTACATGAATATAGTAATCATTCAGTACTATCAAATTAAAGGGGCTAGAGTACTGACAGTTTCAGAATTACGTTTCCTCAGATCCCTCTAAACTTACATAATAACTATATTAAATATTATATTAGTAATACTTCAATAAAGTCAATGCATAAACTAACATTAACTAACAACCAGCAATACATTTTTTACAGTATGTATTAACCTTCGTTAATCTTTAAAAAAAAATACTGTTCATTGTTAGTTCATGTTAAGTAATGAAGAACAAAACTCTAAACTAGGTTATGTATTTATGAGACAAAATTATTTGGTAAAAAAAGTCAAACGATACAGTTACAGATTTTATTTTTTCTCAAAAATTGATGCACCCCTTGGAAACAACATCACATTTATTTCCATCAAGAGGTGCATACAGTTTTGGTCAAGATCTTGTATTGACAATGCAAGAGGTGAGCACTCTGTAAAGTCTACTCCAGCACATCCCAAAGACTTTTAGTGAATTGTAAGGTCTGGACTCAGAGGTGCCAATTCATGTGTGAAAATGATTCTTCATGCTCCCCCACAACCATTCTTTCACCATTTGAGCCTGATGAATCTCGACATTGTCATCCTGGAAAATGGCCATAATGTGTTTGCCTCCTGTACATGTTTGTTTAAGAAATGCATAGGAAAACAAAAAGCTCACAGGAAAAAGCATACAATGATTTCAACATAATCAGTTACTGATATTTCATTGATTCTATCGTTTTTGTGTGTTTATAATTTCTTTGTAAGTCAGCCTGTGCAAAAATTATGTCAGCATAATTTGGCCTGTTTCACTGCGTTGGACTCAAACAAACGATGGACTCAAAGTACAACTACAATATGCTTACAAAATCTTCAACAATTATTTTTTATAATAATATTTGAATAAAGGGTGAAGATGTCAATTTTCCTAGGCCAGCCACTACTGTATATATTAAATAATAAATCACAAGATGAAGGTCTATTAATAAATTATCTTTATTGATGATAAACAATATCATTTGAAGAGCTTTTGGTCAGGATCGGGCTGGACAAAAAGAAATTCTTCCACTGGAACCACTGATCCAGATTTCCAACAACTGTTTCTGCAAGTGTAAACCAGAACTGTTCCGAACTCCAGTGAAATGTCTGAGAAGACAAAAACAAATCAGATCTTACACTACAAACAGTAAAAAAATAACAAGTAAGACGTAATGCACAGTTTAGCCATTCATTATTGCAAAATACATCCTAAAAAAGGGTGATCAGTCTTGTATCAGAGGGATAGTTTGAGATAATTACTGTCAGACTGTACATTGCATTATACTGTATTTCATGACTGCTTACCAAAATAGATCAATAAACAGACATGAAATATTGATTTGAGTTCTAAATCATCTCACATTTGAGTATGGAGTTTGGGACCCTGGCCCTCGCAGCACCTCACCTTGATAGCCTATTGCAACATGACGCTGGCGGGGGTCTATTCTATCCCATGGCCATGAGGGGTGTCAGAGGCAGCTTTATAAAACCTTATTATTAATAGTTGTATCAATATTTCCATTATTATTATTATTATTATTATTGCTATTATAATTACTACTATTATCATTACTATCAATGGCTGTATCAATATTATTATTATTATTATTATTATTATTATTATTATTATTATTATTGCTATTACTACTGCTACTATTATCTTATTTGTCCTCTTCCTGATCCTTTAACCTCCCCCCTCATTCCGGATGAAATGAGTATATTCGTTAATATGTTTATCATTACTACTACTGCTAATACTATTATTACTATTTGTCATTTCTTATTAATTGGATTTATCATTATTATTATTGTTATTATTATTATTAATATTGCTATTACTGTTACTTTTGTCATCTTTCTCATCCCTCATTTATCGTTTTTTTTTTTTTTCTTTTTCTGTTTTTTTCTCCTCTTGTGTGATACTATTACCCTCTTCATCATTATTATTGTCATATATATTCATATATATTTCCACTACCACACCCAGTTACACTTACATTCACACACACAAACACACCCAAATTGTAGTGTTATGTATGTTTTGTTGGTCTTTGTATTTGTTTTCTGCATTTAATTTGTTTTCTGTAATTATTGTAATTGTCTGTTTTGCATAATAAAAAAATAAAAAATAAAAAATAAAAAAATCATCTCACATTTTCGTGTAAATAAATTTGCAATCAATTTAATGACAAAGAATTCAAACATTTGGTTTTTAAGAATATATTTTAAAAACATCCATACTTACCTAAATTTGTGCCTGCACTACTGAGTAAACTGACCAATGCAGGCATGAGCTGAAATTCGAAAACTCTCGGGCTGCTGCAGTGACCACAGAATGGCACCATCTGATTAACATTGGAAGGCGGCTCTGTTATAAATAGAGGTGATCCACTCCAACTGTATCTATAAGGTGAGATGTAACACATTTGATTAAAACATGAGTACAAAATTAAACTATTGGGTGTATAATACAATGAATGTTCACATTTTCTTATGTAGAAAACACTGGTAGTTTTCCAGTGTTTTTCTATGTAAACATGGACGTTGTTTTGCATGTTTTGCGTGTTTTTGGCAGAGAAGCACGAGCTGTACAGGTTCCACCCTCTTCTGTAAAGTGGGGCAGGGAGCAGCAGTTCATTTGCATTTAAAGATTGTTATGGATGTTGTTGATATTGCTATTTACCTGTTTCAATGTTTTTATTTGCTTGCTTTTAAGTTAAGGCCATATATGCTTGAATGCTTGAATGATTATGAAATTAAGTAACTGCAATACTTCCTTTGCTTGTTATAGGATAAGATGACTAAGCAACAGTTGTGAAAGTTAGGTTTTTTTTACAGCAGTAAGATTGGATCATAGAGATTGATCAATTGATGAGTAATATGAAGTTGGAGTGTCCCAAAAATTAGTATAAAAGTCTAAGGAGTAAAAGGCCTCCTCAGATGCTGCCTGAGTTAAGCGTAGAAGGACATCTGATACCATAACGAGGGGCGCTTAACAGCATCTCCAATATTGCTGGGTAAAGCTAGGATATAGAGCTTTTTAGCTTAAGCTGATTTAAGTTTTTTTTGTTTTATTTTGCATTAACTGCTTTGTATTGTAATCAATAAAAGAGATATTTTATTGTTACGTTTGCTTTGCCTTCTGTGAGACTTTACTTATAACTACAAACTGAGCCTCGACAAAGAACAACCACAAGGTTCTACGTCATTCCTGAAGGACTTCAACCTGCTGGTGGGTGAGTATCTTATGGTTTAGGCTAGATTTGACTTTCCTTACCCTACCTGAATAATCCTAGGGTTAGATACATGATACATGCACAAAAACAGCTTGTTTTTTCTTCCACTCAAAAATGGGCATTTACAACATGGTGTAATAAATGATCTGTGGGGTATTTTGAGCTGAAATTTCACAGACACGTTCTGGGGACAACTGAGACTTATATTACATCTTGTAAAAAGGGGCACAATAGGTCCCTTTTAACAAACATTTGTACAAATGGCCCCTAATACAATGCTCCAGGGCTCAGGATTAAAAAAAATTAAGATGCTCCTTGAATTATTATTACAGTAATGGTTCTAAGTTCATTTAGAATTGGAAATGACCAAAAGAATGGCTTGCGGTTCTGTGAAGGAACCGACAGAAACGGTCAGACTGGACTGCTCTGTTTTCAACTCCTCCTCTGACAAATCTTGGTGATTAGTTAAATCCAGACAGGATTTTAAGGCTTTTTTCTGAATCTTTCTGACTGGCTCATTAAAAAGGATGAGTTTGAAAGAGTAATTTATTCATTAATCAGACAAAGCTTTCCTGACTGGGAATTTTAAATTATTGTGCAACCCTTTGCACACCCTATGTGCAACTATGTTAGTCACAGTGGAGCATTTTTTTTAACTGAACATCAATATAAAAATATACAATCACCGTAACACTTGTTCAGGACAAAGAGATATTTTCTTCATGAAACTGGTGAACACTTCATCTCCATGCTTGACTGTGGCCTTCTCATATTCCTCCTGAGCGTCCCCACCTGCACAACTAAAAAAAGTATAGAAAATGATTTGTTACATGACTAAAAGACAATTTAAGGAGAGGTTTATATACATTTAGCCATGTAGTGTAACATTCATTACACTTTTATTCAGAGATTTTATGTCAGAGATCCAGTGAAAAGGCAGTAGACAGTGCAAGACATTACAAGTAACATGCATTATGTAATCAGATTACTTTTGATGTAACAAGTAAAGTAACACATTACTTTACAAACATGCCAAATATTAAATATAAAAAGGATTACAATGTAATTACATTGATTTTACTGGGAGGAAAAAAAAGAAGATTTCAGGGGTTTTGATTGCGAAGATCCTGAGTGTGACTGCCAAATGAGATAACCAAGAGGTTATGTACATTTTACAAGTAATGTACAATGTACATTGGTTTTCACTTTAACAGGACATCCCACCCTGCAAAAACTCATTTCAGGGAGGTAGCATGCACCCCCTCTAATAAAAAGAATAATGTATTATAGCCTACAATATTATATTACATTATATTATACACTAAATGAGCTAATTTCAAATTTGATGCCTGCTACAGGTCTCAAAAAAGTTGGCACAGGGGCAACAAATGGCTGAAAAAGCAAGACATTTTGCAAAGATTCAGCTGGGAGAACATCTATCTACTAATTAAGTTAGTAGAAACTTAATTTGTAGAATATTGTGGAAAACAATGTTCCTCAACGTCAAATTGCAAAAGCTTTGCAAATCTTATCATCTACACTGCATAACATCATCAAAAGATTCAGAATAGGAATACTTCCAGAAACCACTTGCGGTAAACACAATCCGCCGTGCCATCTGCAGATGCCAACTAAAGCTCTATCATGCAAAAAAGAAGCCATATGTGAACATGGTCCTGGTTGTAATATTCAGGTTGTAACTTTCCTCAACACAGATTGTAGAACCAATCCTCACCTTCGAGTCTCCCCAACAATCACTCCTTCCCTTTCCTCATACTCTCTAAGCAGTTCGTTTTCATGATCCGTATCATGAAATCCATCCAAGTCTGTTTCCTCCATAACGCTTATGTAGAATGCCTGGAAAATGGGCACATCGGTGGGTTGGATGGCACTTTGCTGATCCACACCTCCATCAATGCACAGGTCCTGAAATTTGCTGCTGACATCAGTTCCTTCACAAACACTGTCATTTGGCAGTTGTACACTGCTTTCAGCCACATTCGCTTGCTCTTCATCGTCCATCCCCCAATCATCAGCTTCATCACACCAGTCTGTTCTGGACATTGCAGATTCTGTAATTGTTGTGGTTTTGTTGTGTTGTCTTCCTTTGATGTCGTCATCCAAGCACTGAGAACGCAGGACGATCCAACTAGGTATAAACAGAGGCGACATGTTCAGAATATCAGAAAATAAAATGTTTCAAGCAATAGTAATAGAAACAGAACACATCAGATATGAAAATGGCCTAATCTAAAATGACAAGACGTTACCTTTCTGATTTGCCACAGCACTGTGGATTGGTGCAGGCAAATACATTGATGGTTCTGTGATACGGAGACGCCGCAAGGGGGCAGTAGACTTGCACAACATGAGACAGGCCTCTTTGACACAGACGGCATATGGGATACTGGAGAGTGATTATTGGAAGCAGGTCCTATTAAAATTAAAATTCAATTAATATAAATATGAATAAAAAATAATAATAATAGTAATAAAAAAATGTGTATGTATATATATATATATATATATATATATATATATATATATATATATATATATATATATATATATATATATATATATATATATATAATGAATAACTATGCATAACTATCTGCAAAAACTAATGCTTTTTTTTGCCAGGCATATATGACAAAACATATATTGATGTTATATATTATATTAATGTTCTCTGAGAAATGCTATGAAACTTTTTATTTTATTCCATTTTAATTTTTTGCCAGTCTACGTGCTTCTCTGAACATGTGGTGACTTGGCAAAAAAAAAAAATAGAATCAGCTGTATCGCGCATTCGCTCCCATTTATTAATCTGCATATTGGAATATATCGGTTTCGAAGACAAACGAATTCGAAGTTCAAAAGAACCGAGCCAGCCAGGAGTCGAACCTAGAATCTTCTGATCCGTAGTCAGACGCGTTATCCATTGCGCCACTGGCCCGATACAAAACATAGTCGCACATACGGGAACTCTCAGTATACCGATGATCTGATTCAACACACGATTAAAATTATTTTATGACAGCTGTGTGAGAAATTTTAAATTACGTCGTTGTAAAACAAATTTCAAATACCTCAAAGTCATTTGTAATAACCGAGATTTATCTTACATGAGCGAGTTAGTAGCCCCACAGTTAGCTAACTGGCTAACGATAGCCTGCCTGATTTTAAGCACTTTAAAAAGCTACAATTTCAATGTTTACTTAAACAAGTAAAGAAACCTGATTTAAAGATATTAATATGTCAAAGATATTTTCTGTCTACATGAGGAATTTTATTAACTTCGAGATAATTACGTAGCTGTCAAACAGAGTCTTTAGCCTTTAGCATGATACAATCCTTTAGCTAGTATATGTACAAATTACGTTTCCTTTACCGGTCTGTCTCCGATTTTGTTTGTGCAATAAGATGTGTTTATCTTCTTGTCAATAACTCCATCACATATTCCAACGAGGACTGTCTCGTGTATCGATGTTGCCATGATTATTGAGCAGAAATCCTCAGTCCATGTGCTTCTCTGAACATGTGGAGACTAAAGTTGACACTCGGTGCCATTTACTGAATCGTTTTGATATTAACAACCTTAAAACGTGTTTTATCGAATCGATAATGGGTTATAATTGATATTCAATCAAAAAGTATCTGTTAAATATAAACTCTTTTTTTTTTGTTTTTTTGTTAAGCAAATTGGTCTATGTCTGTAAGATTGAAGATTTAAATGATTGCAAACAGTTGATTCCGCTAAATAAACTACATATATTATTTTTACTACTTGTACATATGACTTAATGTAATTTATATATTAAATATGAATGTTGATGTTTGTAAATTTTTAATTTTGAATTAGTGTACTTCGATATTAGTTTTATATCGGGCCAGTGGCGCAATGGATAACGCGTCTGACTACGGATCAGAAGATTCTAGGTTCGACTCCTGGCTGGCTCGGTTCTTTTGAACTTCGATTCTCGAACCTACATTTTGCGGGCGCTAATAAAGTCAAGCATGGATGCTCGCATAAATGCGTAGCAAAAATATACACATTCGTTCATATCATTTAAAAAAGAAGTCTACAACTCATGCGAACTGCTTCTTTGGCTGAATACGAATTCTTTCGCTTCTTGTTATCTTCAAGAAAAAAGCATACAGGCCAACAAAAATCATTTGCTAAACTGACTGAACTACGCTGAAAAAAGAGGTAAAAGGTGACCTAAACCGAGTTTTTAACTTAAGCCATATGGCATTTAAAGAGTACAAGTCTACTGCCCTCTCGCGGCATTTCTAATCAGAAAGTTAAAAGTCATGTCTGTAAAATGCATCTTTTTCATAGAATAACTCTCCTGCTGGAATGAGCTGCACTATTGGCGCCTGAATAACGTGACATATGGGAAACTTCATGTAAAAATATTTCTTTTGATTTAGTTCAGGTAAATACGTTGGATAGTTGCATGGACATGCCGCGAGAGGGCAGTGCGGTTCACTGCTTTGCACAACCTGAGAGATATTTTTTATTTGTACAAGTTTGTAAAAATGTTTTGTGTTTGGCTGAGCTCGGAGTGTAAACTTTGGATATTTGCAATACAACCGAAAACTGGTTCTGTAAAGAATGCAAATTAAAAAAAAAAAAAAAAAAAACTGAAATAATGATTTCGGAGGATTTTAGATCATTTTAGTTACACTTTAGCTCTTTCTCTTTAACTCTACTCTTTAGGCTACTCTTGGTGCTGGATGTTAAATCATATGTTTGTCTGTTTTTTCTAAAAGCTTTGACGTTTTTATTTTCGGAAGATAAACAAAACAGTGGCGTATTCGACAAAATGTATTCAAATGAAAAGGAATCATTTCAGTCGAGTTCTAAAGATAGTTTTTATGACATGCTGAAGTGACTCAGATTAATCTGAATTTTCACATACAGTTTATGTGCGCCCTGTAAACTGTTTGTTGGAAAAACCTGTTTAAAAACGGCGCAAACGAACTCGAGAATCGAAGTTCAAAAGAACCGAGCCAGCCAGGAGTCGAACCTAGAATCTTCTGATCCGTAGTCAGACGCGTTATCCATTGCGCCACTGGCCCGATATGTGAACTCATTTTACACACAGAACTCCGAGTAAATTATTTCATTATAACTCTGCAAGGTAGGGTTATCAAAATGGCTGAAAAACTAAATTAAAGTGCATAATTTCAGTTAGGGGAAAAAAGCTTTGGCTTGTCTCCTGAAGCCACAAGAGGGCGCAATGAGCAAAATATTAATGCACCGCATTAAATGTTTATTCAAAGCAATGAAACAACATGACTCAATAAAAAAGTATGAAGTTTAAACTAACGTTTATAAATCAAATATAATTTCGTAAATTGCATAAACAATGGTATCGCGAGTGCAACGGTCAAAAGATCTCAGACTAGCGCTTGTTTACATAGACAACAATGGAAAAGCAGTGCAGAAAACGCATTCTGTGTGTGTGAGTCTATGGTGTGAACCTGATGTGAGAAGCTTGGTTACGGTTTTGACGTAACCAATATCTTCTCAGCGTTGAGCTTCTATATTTCTGCAATGTTTCTGATGTAAAGATCAGTGGGGTCAACTGGATCATCTAACTAAAACATTAGACGCAACAACGACATCATCGCATCTTGTACACCACACGCAAACCTAAAATTCGAGTGTGTCGTTTTTGCATTCGAATATGGATTTTTATTTTAAAAAAAAAATCGATGAATATTCGAAACTCGAATTTTAACTTGACAGCCCTACTGCAAGGTATTCAAATGTGAAAAGTTTTAAAACTATCTTCATTATGTACCTGAACCGCGACAAGTGAAGCTAATCATCACTAAGTTTTAAAGCAAAGTTATATCACATTAAAATAACTAACATTGTTCTGTTTGTAGGTTGAAAGACACATCCATATATCATATGTGATCTGTAGGTAGGTCCATGTAAGGTGATTAAAATCCTCATCACTTTGTCATTATGAATGTGCACTAGGGTAAAGGGAGTCTCTACAAAGTTCAGTGTGTTGCCAGGTCGAAAGAAAACACACCAATACATAATTGTGCGACTATACAAGCTTACCTAATATGACCTCCTTTACTGTCTGTCAGTCAGTGCTAGGCACAGATCAGTAGTTCTCAACCTTTTTGACTCTAAGGGGCCCCTTTACCCATTGTAAAAGTCACCATGAAATCAAAATCGAAAAGTCTATCTCTCTTAATGGAATTTTGTATTATTTATTATAAATTATTTATCCGTACATTTCGTTATTTCTGTTTATTTAATTCAAAATAACTTCCCCTCCCGCTCTGATGTTTCTTTTGGCTTGAGGGGGACAACCTGTCACTTGCATGAGAGTGACCAATAGCAAACTACAATCATCCAAACAATCCCTGAAGGTCAAAATCAAGTCGCCCCCTCACAAATTTTTTCCTGTTCAAAAAGCTGCTTCACCCGGATATATGTCACAATAGGGAAGAAATGACTATCACACCTTCTGTTTCTGCTTACAATAGTTGTTTTAAGTCATCTTTGGGCCACACTGGAAGTTTGCTGATGTCCCCATATGGGCCCTGGGTCCCCTGGTTGACAACAACTGGCATAGATAAGATAGATGTGTTTATAAGATAGATGAATTGTAAGATTTCACATTTATGAATAACAAATTCACGCCCGAACCCAAATACTCGTGAAAATAGTGACCCTCAAAGTATTGAAGATCACAGAATTACATTAAATTTACATTTTTAGGAACAGTGTTTAGTTTATTGCATTTGGCCTCCCTTGAAATCGCGGCTTTGATGAATCTGGCAACCTCAGTACTCATAGCGAAGTTCAAAGTGTAGCCAGATTACGCAGTTGTGTAAATAACCGTGCAGAGCTCTTGTCAATGCTCATTCTGCTGCAGGACTGTATACGGCATAGCGATGAGGGAGTCTGTCGTGCTTTCACTCTGCATGCTGGTCGCACTGACTTTCCAAAACACAGTGAAAGCAGAGGAAGGTAAGTCAGATTCATGTGTAATAAATTAGTGTGTTTACTTGCATAACAGTAGGCCTACGCTAACTGTCAAAAACAGCTTTATTGTAAAGGTAAAAAAAAAAAAAAAAAAAAAAGGCATTTACACAAGCTTTGAAGCAATCACGTTTTAATGCGTTTAACGTCAAAAAGTGATCAGACATGCACGCGCACACTGACGACACCGTCAGAACGCATGCAAATAAGTTTACAAATTATTGGGTGAAAGTGTAAGACTTCGGTAAAGTCACATTCGGACTTCTGATAAATTCAGACTTTCCAATAAATGTGCAATAAATTAATGTTTGCGCATTTTAAGCAGCGACATGATATTGACAACCATCGACTGTCAACTTGCAACATTTTTCACAGTCGATCAAAAAAGGCAAATATTGTTTTAATGGCATATTTACTTGTGAATGTCCACTGAATGTCCAATGTAGTGTGATTAACAAGGCTATTGAATACGGATGTCCGAATGTGCGAATATAAAACCAACTTTACCGAAGTAAGTGGAAGTAGGTGTGTCGATAGGGTTTTGCTTTAAAAACATTGGCTGCGTTCGAAAACTGTAAAATGCTGCCTTCCGAGGAAACATTTCAAGGTAGTAAGGCATCAAGGCACGTCCGAATCCAATGTTAGCTTCACTTCTTCTCTCATGAGATACCTTCCTCAGATCGATTTTTATGGAGTCAAATTAATGCCTAAAGTTTTGCACAAAAATAAAGTTTTGCAAAACACAAAAAAGAAATGAGCAAGAAAAAAATGTTTTGCAAACAAAAATAAAGAATTGCAAATGAAAAATAAAGTATTGAGCGGCAAAAAAAATTGCAAACAAAAATAATAAATTGCAAAATAAAATATAGTGCAGAAATAAAAATATAATCAATTACAAAAATCAATGACAGCTGTAATCCTATTTTATCTTTGCCACATATTTTTCATGCTCAAACCATAGGGCTCAAACCTACTAAATCATTTGCAACGCTCATTTTATTCTGCGTTTCAGTCAAGCGTGCGCTCACGATACCGGTTTTTCTTTGCGCTGCACTTTTCTGTGCGGATCTCTTTATGGCACTAGTTTGACGTGGGGGTGGAGTCAAGAAAAGGGGGCACGCCCCCGCGAAACACGTCATCGGCAGGAGACGCAGATCGCAACAGAGACAGAGCGCATTTATTATAATCTGAAAAACAATCCAACCGTCTCCAGGCTGCCTTCTTGTCTTATCTAACTCATTACAAAAAACAGAACAATGCCTAAAAGGTGCTGTGTGACAAGGTGTACAGCTAACAAGCTAAAAAACCCAGAAATAAGTTTTTATAAGCTGTCGACCCCAAAAACGAATGTTTAAGGACACAAAAGTGGATACAGGCAGTGAGACAGAGCGCAACGGGTCATATTACTATAAGAAATGCATTGGAGCGGGTCGTAATCGGCGACTATGGAGTCAAATTAATGCCTTAAAGTTTTGCAAAACAAAAAAGAATTAAGCAATAAAAAGATGTTTTGCAAACAAAAATAAAGAATTGCAAAGGAAAAATAAAGTATTGAGCGGAACAAATACGTTTTGCAAACAAAAATAATAAATTGCTAAATAAAAGAAAAAAAAGTAGTGCAAAAATGAAAATATAATCAATTACAAAAATCAATGACAGCTGTAATCCTATTTTATCTTTGACACATATTTTTCATGCTCAAAACTACTAAATCATTTGCAACGCTCATTTTATTCTGCGTTTCAGTCAAGCGTGCGCTCAAGATACCGGTTTTCTTTTGCGCTGCATAGCTGTCAACATTGAACACTGAAAAATAAGGGAGATTTCCCGGAATCAATCCTCAAAATAAGGGATTTTTTTTTTTACACGATTATCAGGCGCGCCGTTGGCACGGGGGACAGGGGGTCAGGACCCCCGCAGTTTTGATAAGGGCTGCTTCAGTCAGTCACACTATATCATCTTTTAGCTTAGGATATTTTCTTTCAAATTAGACCAAATTTTCATTTTCACGTTTCTGTGAGCTTTCGTTCGTAAACAATCAACGGAAATGCGCTCTCGAACGGAGAAACGCGATCCAAACCATCGATCAAAGCATGCTAACGTTTTAGGACAGGTCAATGGTATATAAATCATGCCCGAACGTTAGCGTTTGTCAATCAAGCCAAATCGTCCATTCAGAAACCGAGAAATTTGGAGGCTGAACTCTCAGGTTGACGCGCGAGCTGGCTTGACTGAAGTTTTCGTGAGGATTTATAGTTTATGGACTGTTTTGATTTCGGTAAATACATCTAGAAAGGTAAAAGCATTGATGGCATCTATAAGAGATATCTGAAAGCGAAACTAAAGTGATATTGCCTCGTCCAGTGAGGAGGACGCACGAGAGGATATTGGTATGTGTATACTGTAATACTGCATTTACATGCTTATCAGTGGCGTGCACTTTGATCGTGAAAGTGAAAGTGCCCTTTGCGGTCGCATCGCGGTGCCCCCGTGTTCCCATTTCTCCCTATGTCCATTACAATTTATATACTTAATTTCCCGCGAGCCTTTCAAAGAAACTCCATGAGCGCGGAAAGACGCGTTCGGCGCATGCATACGTGCATCGCCCGTGCAAGCCACTTCACAGACACAGATAGTTGCGTGTTCTGAGTTAACACAATCAGAGCGTAAAAATACGGGATATTTTACGGGAAAATACTAAAACGGGAAGACAGCGGGAAAAGAGCTAAAATACGTGAAAAAACACAGAAAACAGCTGTGGCTGCACAGCCTGCACTTTTCTGTGCGGATCTCTTTATGGCACTGGTTTGACGTGGGGGTGGAGTCAAGAAACGGGGGCACGCCCCCGCGAAATGCATTGGAGGGGAACGTAATCGGCGACAGGTGAAATAATTCTTTGACATGGTTAAAAATAATGAATGGTTTGTTTTTGTTGGTTTGTTTTTGTTGGTTTGTTTAGCATATGTTGTCGCCGATTACGACCCCCTCCAATGCATTTCTTATAGTAATGCGACGTTTTGCACTGTCCCAGAATAAACAGACAGGAGATGAGATTCCAGTTTGAAAGCATCCAATGGGCTGTGGTTTATTTCCTGAACGTTTACAAACTAAACCGCGGGTATCAGGAGGTGTCTTACTTCCCCAAAAATAATAAAACGCAGAAGGAAAGCTTAACTAACGTTTTTTTCCCGCTTGACTAACGTTCCACTCCCCTCTTCTTTTTCTCCCCGCACGCTGTGTTAGCCCCTCCCTCCTAACTCTTTTTTCCCCTGAACACCTCCTCCCAACAGCAGGTGAATAAAGTAAAACCTATGAGTAAAACACATTTATAACAAAGAATAAACAGTGTCATCGCCACAGTAATATGACCATTGCGCTCTGTCTCACTGCCTGTATCCACTTTTGTGTCCTTAAACATTCGTTGTTTGGGGTCGACAGCTTATAAAAACTTATTTCTGGGTTTTTTAGCTTGTTAGCTGTAGGCCTACACCTTGTCACACAGCACCTTTTAGGCATTGATCTGTTTTTTTGTAATGAGTCAGAAAAGACAAGGCGGCAGCCTGGGCGTGGTTTTCAGATTATAATAAATGCGCTCTGTCTCTATGCTTGATCTGTTCTGTTCAGTGCCCAAGGAAGTCGACCGGAAGTTGAAGTCGGCCGGGTGCCGCCATCTTGTAGCAAAACTTCACTTGCGTTAGCATCCCCATTGACTCCCATTCATTTTGGCGTCACTTTGACAGTGAATAACTTTACATCTGAGACGTTTAAAGACTCCATTTGTCCATTATTTATTTCCAAAGATACACAAAAATGTATAAAGGGCTCCATTACCTTCTATGTTACATTATGGCCTTGTAGAAACAGTTTTTGTAAAAATAAGCTAACGATTGCGTCATAACCACTCGACTCTCTGTCGCACAGAAGAGAAGTTACCGTACAGACAGGAGGAGAAGCTCGCAGGCAATCGGGGAGATTATCTTAATATGGCGTACTGGCATTACATTTTAAAATACTATACAAAATAATTAATCAGAAAACTTACTCCTGCTCACTCACGCCAAAGAACTCCCCGCTCAAGCTCGCCGTCTCTGCAAGATTAACGATAGCAGTTTTCACGCACAGCTACTAGAAGATTTACATCTGTCAGACAGGTTGCTGACGTCATCAAGCTTAGTGTGAGTCTGCGCGTCAGAAAGGGAAGTGCTAAAAATCGCTAAAAATGGGCTTCACTTGACTCAATTGAGTTCCAATGGGGTCGCTGTGTCCATTTCTTTTACTGTCTATGGTTCTGTTTCGATCTGCGTCTCCTGCCGATGACGTGTTTCGCAGGGGCGTGCCCCCGTTTCTTGACTCCACCCCCACGTCAAACCAGTGCCATAAAAAGAACCGCACAGAAAAGTGCAGCGCAAAAGAAAACCGGTATCGTGAGCGCACGCTTGTCTGAAACGCAGAATAAAATGAGAGTTGCAAATGATTTGGTAGGTTTGAGCATGAAAAATATGTGGCAAAGATAAAATAGGATTACAGCTGTCATTGATTTTTGTAATTGATTATATTTTTATTTTTGCACTACCTTATTTTATTTTGCAATGTATTGTTTTTGTTTGCAAAACTTATTTTTTTCCGCTCAATACTTTATTTTTCCTTTGCAATTCTTTATTTTTGTTTGCAAAACATTTTTTTATTGCTCAATTCTTTTTTGTGTTTTGCAAAACTTTATTTTTGTGCAAAACTTTAGGCATTAATTTGACTCCATAGATTTTTGAAGGAAGCATAGATGTATCCTTAGCTGCCTTTGATATCCCACAATCCTGTGCTTTCCATTCTGTGACAGTTGAGCTAGAAAAATAAAGATGGCGTCTGAAAGTTGCGTTTGCTGCTCAGTTTGTGTATAAATGTACGATTTTGATCAACAATTTTGATATCATTTCTATCGAGAAGTTACTACTGTAGTAATTAAATATTTGTTTAATTCTCACCAAAGCTCGCGCTATATAGCTGTAGATCATTAAACTGTTATGCTGCCTCAGAAGTCTGTCCGAAATCAATTTCGTGAGGTACCTTCATGCACAAATGCTGCCGTGCAAGTCATTCTCTTATAAGATAGCAAGGCAGCAAGACAGCTACCTAGGTTTGATTTCGCACAGACTTCTGAAGCAATGTAATAGTTTAATGATCTACAGCAAAATAGCGCAAGCTTTGGTGAGAACTAAACAAATATTTAATTATTACAATAGTAATTTCTCGATAGAAATTATATCAAAATTGAAATATGTTGGCCAAAATCGTACATTTATACACAAACTGAGCAGCAAACGCAACTTTCGGACGCCATCTTTATTTTTCTAGCTCAACTGTCACAGAATGGAAAGCAGAGGATTGTGGGATATCAAAGGCAGCTAAGGATACATCCATGCTTCCTTCAAAAATCGATCTGAGGAGGGTATCTCATGAGACAGGAAGTGAAGCTAACATTGGATTCGGACGTGCCTTGATGCCTTCCTACCTTGAAATGTGTCCTCAGAAGGCAGCATGTGAGCACAGAGACTGTTGTGTAGACTGTAAGTATTTAAATTGTTTAACTTTTTTAAATGATTGATGTTTAATATGAATAAATAGCGCTCATAAACGGCCGTCGATGGCATTCTCAAGTGAAACAAGTCGAGGCTTGGACCCGGAAACGGCGTTCTTTATGTCACGACTTTACAAGCGGATAGATACATAGTTGTGTCACAGATGGAGTAGGTCTCTATGCTGTAGCACGTAGAGCATATATAAATCAAATACATATAAATAAAATGACAAAAATAATCAATATATAAAGATGTATAAAATAGTTTCAGAGGAAGTATAGCACATGAAAATTTAATTGAAATAAAATAAATACAAATTATAAAATAATTAGAAGCCTATAAAATAGTTTCAGATAAAGTATAGCAGATGTAGCATATTCAAATTAAAATATAATGTATGAAATGCATATAAAATAAATACATAAGTATAAAAAATAAAATACTTTCAGCGGGGTTATAGCATATGTAAATTAAATTAAAATCAATAAAACAATATAAAATGATAAAATAGTACAAAATGTATAAAATATTTTAATTAAGCATGTGAATTGTCATAAAATTTAAATATTCAAATTCTTTGAAATTTTCAGGACAAGCAACTGTTACTTTTTTGTATTTATATGCTATTTTAACTGAAAATTAATAGCAAATCATACTGTGGAAAAAATAGCTTTAACCTGTTAGTGTTTCACTGTACTGCCCATGGTACCACATACCTTTCAAAAGAGAACAAAACCATGCATATTCTGCAAATGTTTCAAGAAAAGCATTTAATTTACTTGGGGTATGTCTTTTTTAGGTGTTTTAGACAAATTTGACAGGAATGCTTCGGGGTTAAAGTCTCTTTTTTTAATGAATTACACAGGACCTGTCCTGCAAACCAAATTTGGGGCCCTGAAAGGGTCACATATGAAAGCAAAGGGAAAGGACACGGTTGTCCATTCCTACCTGGGTATTCCGTTTGCCAAGCCACCCGTGGGTTCACTGAGACTCGCTCCACCCCAACCTGCAGAGAAATGGGACGGAGTGAGAGATGCTACAAAACAGCCACTCATGTGAGAATAAAACCAAGCTAATCCACTTGTAGATCAATGCTTGTGCTTCAGGTCCTGCTTTACATTGGGCATTAAGTGGTGACACTTGAGTTACTCTGTGTCTGGTCCAGGTGTCTGCAGGATAAGCAGGTACTTGAAGACTTGGTAGCCAATATATCTATGAATATAGAGGTTCCTGATTCAGCAGAGGACTGTCTTTATCTCAACGTCTACACACCTTCTAAACCTGGAGCAAATGACAAGTTGCCTGTAAGTGTAAATGATTTGGTTGAGCATTGTTGCTTTTTCATGCATATATGTTTATGTATTTTAATATTGTTTTTTTTTTTTTTTTTAATGTTGCAAAAGGTTATGGTGTGGATCCATGGTGGAGGTTTTTTAATGGCCTCTGCGTCCATGTTTGACGGACATGTTTTGGCTGCCTATCAGGATGTAGTTGTTGTCCTGATTCAATACAGGCTTGGCCTACTTGGATTTTTTAGGTAAAACTAATTGTTACCAATATAAAGATCTAACAAAATCCAAAATGGTTTTAGTTAATTCTAAAACATGCTAGCAACTTGCTAAAACATCTTAAAAACATGCTAGCAAAATGTTAGCAATTTTCTAAAATATGCTAGCAATATGCTAAAATATTTTAAAAACGTGTTAACAACCTTTAACTACATGATAGAAAATTAACATGCTAGAACACGAATGTAACTTATATAGAAAGACGTGCACTCGTAATAGTTATGAATGGGAGAAAGTGCAATGTGCAATATAGTGGAATAAGTCCCACCTTCTAAATAAAAGAGCCAATCAGCGTTTTGAGACGTTCAAGCATACATCAACGTTTATCTTCAAGCTTTACTATCTCGTTCTAAATAATATCACTGCCAATATATTGAAGCACTTTTTCTTGTTATACCTGTCCATGTGTTAGAGTAACATTAAAAAATGACACATCGAACATTAAAGTTTAGGTTTGGTTTGCATTCAGCAGGCCATCCATGTGTCTTCGGACTTTAGACTTACATGTAATCTGTTTGAACAGCCATAACTCCTACTAGTTCATGATTGTGATGCTTTAGAATCTCTGATTAGAGTAATTTATTCAGCACAATTGAGGTCTAAGGTCTCTGATGGAGTTGTATGATGATATTCTGCCCTTTAGCACAGGAGATGAACATGCGCCAGGAAACTATGGTCTTCTGGACCAGGTGGCTGCACTTCAATGGGTCCAGGAGAACATCCTCAGCTTTGGGGGCAACCCTGAATTAGTGACCATCTTTGGGGAGTCTGCTGGAGGAGTCAGTGTGTCTTTACATGTAAGAATTTATCATTTTAAAAAATATGTTCTGTAATACTGGTTTCTTTGAAAAGATAATTTTCAGTTTTAATCGAATGACACTAAAATGTCATGCAGTGTATTATAGAGTGTATTATAACAATATAGTGTATTTTTATTAATTACTTTTTTATTATTTTTATTGTATCATAGTATTTATTAATATTATTAATATTAAGCTCTTTTACAAAGAGCTTAATATTAATAATATTAATATTAATGATGCATGCAAATATCTTCCAATATGGGCTGTGTAGTTGTAAGCATCTCTCAGGTCTGTATCATGCTTAAAGAATAATTTGGTCTCTATTTGCACTTTGAATATTGAGAGAGTGCTTTGATTATGGTTGCACTTATTGATTGCACTTAAGACTAAAAGAAAACTGTTATTTATTTTTATGGTAACACTTTACAATAAGGTTTCATTAGTTAACGTTAGTTAACTTTACATGAACTAAGGAAGAACAATACTTCTACACCATTTTAGTTAATGTTAATTTCAACATTTACTAATACATTGTTAAAATCAAAAGTTATATTTGTTAACATTACTTTATGCACTATCATGAACTAAACATGAATGACTATTTTTATGTTTAACTAACATTAACAAAGATTAATAAATACTGTAGCAAAGATATTGTTCATTGTTGATGTTGTTTAATACATTAATGTTAATAAATGAGACTTTATTGTAAAGTTTTACCATTTTTATTTATACTCTATTTCTATGATCAATTTGTGGAAAGGAGTTCAGTTAGGAGGTCAAAAGTTGTAGAAGCTCATAAATCATGTACAGTAAAGTCTGAAGAGACTCGTATGAAATCATAAAGGAGAGAAGCCAGTTTGCGGCAAAACGTTTTACAGTGCTTGAATATTGTTGTCTTTTACTGCATATGGTAATTCACACTCAGAAAGTAGAACTGAAATGACATTAATTACAAGATGATTAGTTAAAACATTTCAAATACACCTGCAGATTATTTTTCTAATCATTAATTTCATCTTTGAGGATTTCTTAAAAATAGTGTGTAAAAATCTTGTCTCGTTCTCGTGAACTCAGTTTCGTGTTTTGTCTCGTCTCGTGAGCTACCTGTCTCGTCACACTCCTTCATAACCGCAAGTTCCCTTTCAAAGGAGCTCAATGCTGTGTCAGTTGCTTATGCTACGGAGACGGGTCCTGCAGAACCCTGTGTCTAAAACATGTGGGAATTCACACCAATCTTGTGCCGTCATCAGCTTTTTTGTCTTCAGGAATCGGTTTTGTTTGAATGCGTGTGTGAAGATAAGAGCTGGATGCACTCATTGTGATTCATTTGTGGTAAGAAGCTCTGTTCTTGCTTGAGGGATAGAATCTAGCATTTGCATGGAGCGCATTCGGCTCAAGAGGGAGTTGGAGGCACTCATAGCGATGCATTTGCAGTAGGAAGTGCTGTTCTTGCTTGATTTGCTTTAAAGCAATGAGAATCAAGCGTTTGCACAGAGTGCGTTCGGCTCTTGAGGGAGAATGCATTCCTTGCGATGCGTTCGCTGTGGGAAGCTCCACCCTTGCTTGACTCTCTCTTGAGGGATGAAACTCGAGTGTCTGCACCTCGCGGTTCGGGTCCCAGGGTCCTGAGGCAGCAGGGCAGGATTGATCATGGGGAATGTAGGCGGAGCATGGGGAAGAGTCTTGACAGGAGTTTTCCCCTTTTTGGTCTTCTGCTGCTAGCTCTGTTATTCTTCTAAGCCACTCTGTTGGTGCTTCTGACCTGGCTGAGAGCATTTTAATAATGTATGGTTAGTTATGAGGAATTAGATGTGGAAAGAGTTGAGGCAGGTGTTATTAATAATCTGCCTCCTCCGCAAATAAGTCTGTGAGCCTTTTACTTCTCCCAGATCTCCACAATGAGTTGTCAAAATCATGGAGGAATCTGTCAGCTTGTATAGTTTCTTTAATAGTGTGTCCTGTTCGCATGTGGAGGGGCTGTGCAATGGTCATTCAATGGTTGTTAAATAAGACAACCTTTCTCCTTGATGCTCTGATCTTGCACTCTGGCCTCTTTGGACTGCTGGTGAGATGGCCGTAGAGAAGTTGAGGCGAGGTCTCAATGAGCAGCTTTTAAGAGATATATCCCTCTCTGGGGGTCCGTGAGGGTTGAACGAGAAGTATTTGCTCCCCCATTCAGTTTACACTGGTGTTGGGGTCTACCTTCATGGACCTGCAGATGTGTTTTCCTATGGAGGAGTTAAAGAGGTAGATAGAGCTTCAGAAGAAGAAAAAGAGCTGTATTGCTCTCTGCAGGCTTGGAGATTAGAGAGGGCACATCTTATGTCTGCTAGGTTCACTAGGAGAACCATGCTTAATGCTTAAAGGGTTAGTTCACCGCAAAATTAAAATCATTTCATTAATTACTCACCCTCATGTCATTCCAAACATATAAGACTTTCGTACATAGTCGGAACACAAATAAAGATCTTTTTGATGAACTCTTGAGAGCTTTCTGTCCCTCCGCTAACTGCCTTTGCAACTTGATCTTTCATGCTTCAAAATGTTCATAAAGAGATCGGATTCCATATAAATCGAGCTGTGAACTGAACCTGAATGACGCACAAGAACAAACCTCTTTCAGAAGCTCAAATGTGCTGAGTAACCAATGAGGTTCATTCTCTGGTCCAGAGCAATGCTGTTGTAGAACGGAGGCTTTGGGTTTTTTTTCTTTGTGTCTATAACATTGAGCTTCTACGTAGCAAGACTGTGGTGTCACAGGATGCATCCTATTTGGTTGCAGATGCATTTAGGTTTAGGTTTAGGTAGTCCTTCAGTGCTTAAGCCTGACAAGGTTGTGATTGGTGACCTTCACAGTGCATAGGCAGCATTTGTCAGCATGGCTTAGTGCAGTGGTCAACAACCTGGTGATACGATAGAGGCGGGGTGGAGTTATGAGGTTTGACCAACATCTTGAGGAGCCAATGTTACAAGGTTTAGTCACAAACTCTTTTTAATCCTTTTCATTAGTTAAATATTTGCAAAACCACAGACAGACATAAAGAGTCTGTCTATCAATAGTAATGATTTATGAAAAAAAAAGTAAGGTGATTAAATTGTAATTGTCTAAATGCAGTGAAATTTGTCTTGCATGCCTTGAATGTCTCTGAATGTTCCCATGTAACGCACCAGCCATGGTCCCACTGCAGCTAAACACCTTCTCATACTAGTCAATAAAAAATACATTAAAAGAGTGTATTTTTACCACTGATCTATATAAATGACTTTACACAACAAAAATTCTTACCTACTTCACCTTTTAACTTAAACATTTGTTTCAGGTTTTTAAATTTTTCATCTAATATTTATATTATATTTTATTCTATTTCAGATTTACTTTTTATGAAAAGTTTTTAGTATTTCAATTTTTAGTTAATAGCAATAGTGCATAGTAAAAAGTAATAACATATTTTCATTATACACTTGTGTTAAAATCTTAAAGGGTTAGTTCACCCAAAAATGAAAATTATGTCATTTATTGCTCACCCTCATGTCGTTCTACACCAGTGGTCTCAAACTGCCGGCCCACGGGCCATTTAGGGCCCACTCTCCCCCTCTACCCGGCCCGCAACTGATCTCAAAAATAAAACATAATCCGGCCCGCTAAATTATTATTATTCCCTAGTTGCTACCTGTCTGATATGCAAAGAAAAAGTCGCCGTTCTATGGGGGCATTCACATATCGCGTCACATAAGCGGCGCTGCGCCGCATTCTTCTTTCCAATGCGCTTTTGCTCCAGAGGCCTCTGTCGTTGCTATGCAACCATGAGCCGCGCTCTCAACCGCGTCGCTTCTATTATGAGCGCTCTTGCCCAAATTACAGTAAAAGCACTCGACTTTAAGTCACGAGCGTCGATTTAAAACCACCGAAACGCGTCCAATGAAACCATTAAACGTTACCAATGCTCAAACGGCATCTTGGACAAATGTGTCTCAGCTGTTTGAGCAGAAGCGCTGCATGTGTCTGTCAAGAAACAGAGGAGTGTACAAATGTATTCAGGGATTGTATTTGTTCTGTACAGTGTTGTTCAGTGCAAGATTTTAATGTTATTTAAGCTAACATGAAGTAAGGGAAAATACTACCACTAAAATGTTAAAAACTAATAATGTATGTAACAATGAGAGATTTTTATTTTTTGGCAAAATAAAGTTGATATATTTAGCTCCAGTTTTTTTGTTTATTTCTGACCCCTCCACACCACAAGTGTTGCTAGTTTTGTTCCTAAATTGCTATTTTTTTTATTCCATGCACCTTGTTGGATGTGAGAAGTTGCACCAGACTATTGCAATTATTAGTATTATATTAGTATATTAGTAGTATTATATTAGTAATAGTATTATATAATTATATTACACTCTGTAACGATGAGAGAGACACTGCTGTTTACATTTAGTATGGTAAATAAAATATTTATAGTATAGGTATAAAAATATTTTAGTAGGCCTAATGAAAGTAAGTGAGAAATAATGCAAAGGAAAGTAAATTTTCTGAAATGTTGCGCTTTCTTGCGCTTGAATGTTAATATGGCCCTCCTATGAGGTGTCAATCACAGAAACGCCCCCCCGACAATTTGAGTTTGAGACCCCTGTTCTACACCCATTTCAAAACTTGTTTCGAATCAGAGGTTGGAGCACCAAAGTCACGTGATTTCAGTAAACAAGGCTTTGATACGTCATGTGTTATTTCAATAGTTCACGTGACTTTGGCAGTTTGATACGGGATCTGAACCACTGATTTAAAGCAAAAGATTTGAAAAACTTCAAAGCAGTTTTTTGAAATCACCTATCACTAGATATTGTTGAAAAGTCTTTTTTTTATTTTTTTATTTTGGCCCACAAAATGTATTCTCGTCACTTCATAACATTAAAGGTTCCCTAGAATCAAAAATTTAATTTACCTTGGCATAGTTGAATAACAAGAGTTCATTACATGGAAAAGACATACACTGAGTTTCAAACTCCATTGGTTCCTCCTTCTTATGTAAATCTCATTTGTTTAAAAGACCTCCGACTGTTGCGTAACTGTTACGTAACATTCGGGATCATTAATATGTACGCCCCCAATAATTGCATATGCCAACCCATGTTCAAGGCATTAGATAAGGGCAGGCAGTATTAACGTCTGGATCAGTGCACAGCTGAATCATCAGACTAGGTAAGCAAGCAAGAACAATTGCGAAAAATGGCAGATGGAGCGATAATTTTAGTGATATTTGTGAATTGTCTTTCTAAATGTTTCGTTAGCATGTTGTTAATGTACTGTTAAATGTGGTTAAAGTTACCATTGTATCTTACTGTATTCACGGAGATAAGAGAGCCGTGCACAACCACAAACACAACTGCACAAACACAACTTCATTCTTTATATCTCTCCAACAGTGTAGCATTAGCCCGTTAGCCACGGAGCACTATCAAACTCATTCAGAATCAAATGTAAACATCCAAATAAATACAATACTCACATGATCCAACGCATGCATGCAGTATGCATGATGAACATCTTGTAAAGATCCATTTGAGGGTTATATTAGCTGTGTGAACTTTGTAAATACACTGTATTATAGTCGAGAGCCCGGGGGGCTGCGCGTTGAATCGGTGCATATTTAATGATGCCGCAAAATAGGCAGTTAAACAAATTAATAAAAAAAATCTATGAGGTATTTTGAGCTGAAACGTCACAGACGCATTCAGGGGACACCTTAGACTTATATTACATCTTGTAAAAACTGGTTCTCGGGCACCTTTAAGATTGAACCACTGCAGTCACATGACCTGTTTTAAATATGTCTTTAGTAGCTTTCTGGCCATTGAAAGTTTTAATTATCTTGTTGGCAATAGAGGCCTCACTGAGCCATCAGATTTTATCAAAAATATCTTCATTTGTGTTTTGAAGATAAAGGAAGGTCATACGGGTGTAGAACGACATGAGGGTGAGTAATTAATGACACAATTTTTATTTTTTGGTGAACTAACCCTTTAATCATCATTTTCAAAAATGTGAAATATATTTTTACAATAAAAGGTATTTTATATTAAATTGTATATATCCATTTCATGAATAAATATAATTTCCTGTTTTATTTTAAGTTTTCCAAATATGGGTAATATTTTAAAAAAACTTCACTGCTTCACAGAAATGATAAAAAAGATTATGCCCAACAACTTTTTAAAAAAAGTATTTTTTTCATTCATTTAATAAGTTTTTTTTTTTTTTTCATTTTATGTCAGAGCATAAAAAATATCAAAAGTAATTTTAAGTAGTATTTTTCAGACAAAAAAAATAGCATCATTTCATTGACCTTAACATTTCTAAAAAAAAATTAATAGGTTCTTTCACCATTATCCGCAAACCTCTTCCATCATGCTATCGCAGAGAGTGGTACAGCTGCAATGGATGCTGTCATGAATCCCAACCCTCTGCCATTAGCTCAGGTCAGTTAAACCTGTTCAATTTCTAAACAAATTCATTTACAACTTTCTGTAGTAAAAATGAAATAAATGTAATGTAAACATCACTTTTTTTCTCTCTAGGCTGTAGGAAATGTATCTGGCTGTGATATTTCCAGCACAAAGAAGATTGTTGACTGTGTGATGCAGCTGACAGAAGAAGACATCTTGACAATTGCTAAGGTCTGTCTACCCAAATACTGGATTTTCATATTGAATCTTTGTGAACATTCACAAATATATGCCAGCAGTCCACCTGTGTACTAAACTGTGTGTTTTCATAAATTTGTCTTTTGAAACAGGAGCATCCACTGTTTCGTTTTGGAGTAACAGTGGATGGCCAGTTCCTTCCAAAACCTGCAGCAGAGCTTCTTCAGTCCCACCAGTTTAATAAAGTGCCTCTTATCAACGGAATCACTAATGATGAGTGTGGATATATGCTGCCTAATGTAAAGACAGACTTGTTGAGATTTGTTTTTCCAAAAATTAGAACTTCACTCACATTAGAATTTTACAGTATATTCATATTTAGCAACTGTTTTTTCCATAGTTCTTTTCGCCTCCAGGATGGACAGATGGGATGGACATAGAACAGATTGTGCCGTGTTTGACCATGTTTAATCAAGCTGTAAGAAAGTTTTATCTTCAGTTTTACTTCAGATCTAGGCAGGTGGAGGGTTTCTTTGATATTGTGCTGCAGGACTAGCCTATGATTTGTAATTAAAAAATACTTTTTATTTTAACAAATTTTGTGTAATATTTCTGGTCAATTTTTATCCCCTTTAGCTTCAAGATCAGTCAATTCTTGAGCTTGTTTTAAACGAGTATCTGGGCACATCCATTGACAGGATAAAAATCCGAGATGGTTTTCGAGAGATGTTAGGAGACTTTATGTTCAACATCCCAGCTCGCAAAGTAGCAAATTACCACAGAGGTGAGAGTTTGTTCAAGTATGACTGTGTTAAATTCATAGAATGCTGTTTCAATGATACACAAAGATAATTATCAATTAATCTATTTCTAGATGCTGGTGCACCAGTATACATGTATGAGTTCCAGCATCCTCCCAGTATACTTCAAAAGAAAAGACCCAGTTTTGTTGGAAGTGACCATGGAGATGAAATTGCATTTGTTCTTGGTTTTTGCTTTGGAGATGGACATATAAAGCTGGAAGGTACAACTCGAATAATATTAGTAAAAACATAAATGGATTTAGTGTTTTAGTAGTATAGTCACATTAGCAAACTTTCACAAAATTTCCACAGAAAAAATGGTCCATTGCATATTGTCAGCAGTGTTAGTCAACACAGTTAATTTGCTTTAACACATTGTGAAATCTCTTAGTTTTTCTATTTGATGTCTTTCTTCCCGTTTTAATTCAGATGAACTCTCAGAAGAAGAAAATGAGCTTTCTAGAACTGTCATGGCTTACTGGGGGAACTTTGCTCGCAATGGGTAAGTGATCAGTTTGACATAATATAACAGCAGTTAGTTTAAATGTCATAAATATTTGAAACAAATCAAATGTCTGCCAAATGTGGTGCAACCAAAATGCAGAAACATGCATGCTGCAAACTTAAAACAGGAAGTTCAGGTTGTAAAAAGTCACATGATGCGGCTCCCCAAAAAAAACATGATATTTATGAATTAATACTGTTATAATTTAACATGACATTTGTTTATAAAAAAGGTAACAGTTTACAGTAAGGTTTCATTTGTTAACAATAGTTATTGTATGTGTTAACATGAACGGAGTATGAAGACATTTTTACTACATTGCTTAACCTTTGTTATTGTTAGATCATAAAAATACAATTGATCATTGTTTATTCATGTTAACAGTTCATTTAATATTAACATAATGTTACTTATGTTAACATACTAGTCAACTAATGTTCACATACAATTTTGGTTTGAAAAATGTATTAGTAAATGTAGAAATTAATATTAGGATTAATAAATGCTTTAGTATTTTTTCATTGTTAGTTCATGTTAACTAATGCAGTAATTAATGTTAACAAATAATTTTTTTTCTAAACTGTTACCTTTTTACCAGTGCCATGTTAAATTACCACATATACAGTATTAATTCATAAATATGTTTTTTGGGAGTTGCATGGCACCATGTAACATTTTACAACTTATTGTTACCATAAAAAGTACTTTTTACCTTGAAAAATGTAAAATTGTAAAATTTTGTAGAAAATCAGCCGATCACTTATATTTAAATTGTAAGACAATATATTTTAGTTATTAAATTCAAACTTTTGTTGAAAATTCTATGAAACAAACAAATATGTGTACAAATAATGCATTTCTAAGATTTTGGCATATGCATTTTAAACTATATTTTAAAAACATTTTTTAGGTCTCCGAATGGTCCAGGCCTCACATTGTGGCCTAAATTTAGATCTGAGGCAGAGTATCTCAGCATTGGACTGAAACAGAAACCTGGAAAAGACCTGAAGGGAAAACACTTTACTTTCATGACTCAGACCCTTCCACAATTAATAAATGAGCGAAAGGAAGGCAAGTAGTCACAGTCAGCAATGTTTCAAAATTGACTAAGGCTTACTGCATAAAATTAAGGATTTTTACACATTTGTTTTTGACAGGACCTGTAGTACATACCAAATTAGGATCTCTAAGAGGTTCCTTCATGACTGCGAAGGGCAAGGAAACTGTAGTCAGTAGCTATCTAGGTGTACCGTTTGTCAAGCCACCTGTGGGCCCCCTGAGACTGGCTCCACCACTACCCGCAGAACCATGGCAAGGAGTGAGAGACGCAACCAAACAGCCACCAATGTGAGAATAAAGCAAAACTACTGAAATAAAGTTGTCATTTTCATTTGGAAACAATGACACTTTGTGTTCCTTTATCCCAGGTGTTTACAGCCGAAGGAGGTGATTATGGACGTGTTAGCTAATATGTTTTTGAGTGTGGAGATGCCTCAAGTATCAGAGGACTGTCTTTACCTCAACATTTACACTCCTGCTAAACCTGGAGATGACACCAAGTTACCCGTTAGTGTTTGGTCTGAATTTCCTTGAACATTGCTCTATTTGTATGCATAAAGAATTTTGGTTGTTAATGTTTTTTCTTTAATACATGGTGAACAATAGGTCATGGTTTGGATTCATGGTGGAGGTTTTTCTATGGCCTCTGCTTCCATTTTTGATGGACATGCTTTGGCTGCTTATCAAGATGTAGTTGTGGTCTTGATTCAGTACAGACTTGGCCTGCTTGGATTTTTCAGGTAAAAACATCTACAGCTTCTCAACAGTTATTTCGGTCTTTCCATTTAAAAAAAATCACGTATAATCCAGTGAGTTGCTTACTGTTTCTTTGTAATTGTCAAGTTATCTAGGGATTCTTCTCTGCCACAATGTTTGCCCTAACTTGACAAAGGCTTCAATCAACTCTTGAGTGCGCATGGAATAACTCAAAACATCCTTTATCATCAAAGCAATTTATTTTCAGTAACAACTTGATCCTCATTTGCTTTTCTTCACAGGTTAATTCAGATGTGTAACTCAGATGCTTAGTCAGATGTTTAGCTTAATAACCTACACATAGAAACATACAAATATATAAGTTACTTTACACAGCAATGATATCAGTTAAAGATCATTTATACTACAAACAATGTTAAAGAACTCATAAAATCACAAAGTACAATACATAGCAGTGCAGTTCAACCACAACACTAAATCAAACGTGCTCACTGCACATGGCCAATTAGCATATTAAATGCTAAAACTGTTAGCATTAACAAACAACTTGCAAGACACTCACAATTGTTCTTTTAAACAGTCTGTAGTCTTAATAAAGTATTATTTTTCCTACCAGTAGCGTCTCAAAGTTGATGAACACATTGTGGCTTTTCCCAACTGTCTTTGACCAAACTCAGCATGTGGTTTCCTCCAAACTCAGTGGCTATATCCATGCATGCTTTAGAACACTTCTCCTTTGGTTTTATAACCAGTATTAGCACCAACTTGGGTAACAGAAGCGCATTCACTGCCAGCAAAGATCCTCTGCACACTGATAATCAAACAGGCACACCTGGTTCTATGTGACATGTGGAGATCCAAAGGCCAATCAGCTTCCTTGTTCCTTTCAGGTTGCACTAAATGTCCACAACCAATAGTATTCATTCATTTTGATCTCACATCAAACCTCATCTTATCCGATAGATTTCCAGTCTTTATTTAACAATAATGAATAAAAATTTTCCCTTAGAATTTCAAGTTTAACTTAACACCTCCCACTTGAGCTCCTGGTCAACTGACCCAAGGAGGTCACACACTTCTTTGCTGACATTCAATCTCTTAACTGTTCTTCAGTGGGAATTAAAACTACTAAGCGTCTAACATCCCTATGAAGAACTGTAGCTGGGATCTTATTACAAAGCTTTTTCGTTGGTTTGACATCCTTGGTTGCTTCTGTTCGTCTTGGTTTAACAATTGAGACAGGATAACTAGGGAATACTCTGACCATTACATCTCTTACTGTTCCTTTCTTGTCTGCATTTACACTGACGACTCTGGCCAACTTGAACTGACCTCTTAAAGCATTCTGGTCAGCCAACCACATTACGTTCTTTAGTATGCCACTTGTTTCTTACAAACAGGTTAGGACCTGCAGGCTGACACAATCTTCTCCAGAACTTGTTGACTTCTTCTTGGATGATTCTTAGTCTTTTGTATGGATAACCTTCAAACTCAAAACTTCCTTGATCTCCTCTTTTCCCTGTACGTCCCAGAAGAAGAGAGTTTGGACTTACGTATTCCACACAATCTTCCCGACTTTGTGTCCTGGCATCGATAGGTCTTTCATTAACCAAGTTTGCTGCAGTGTAAAGAAATGTTTGAAATTCCCCCCATGTCATAACTCCATTACACCCCAGATTCTGGAGGGCTCGCTTCACCAGACAGACAGCTGCTTCTGCTGCTCCATTTCTGTGAGGGGAATCTGCAGGATGAATTTTCCAAGACCACTCTGTGCTGTTCTTGGCTACTTCAGTTTCTAACTTTACCTTGTCTTGTCGTCCTAGGAACTTATGAAGATCTTCAAGAACAGACTTGGCCCCTATGAAATTTGATCCTGAGTCTGACCACAATTTTCTTGGATGTCCCCTTAAAGCTGTAAATCTTTGATATGCCAGCAGAAATCCTTCTGTTGATTGGTCACTGACAATATCAGTATGGATGGCTCTTGATGCCATGCAACAGAAGACAATTCCCCAAACTTTGAGTCCTATCCTCTTTTTTACCTCATCTTTTACCACATAAGGTCCAAACAAATCCAGAGTTGTGAACTCAAATGGAGCAGCTGGTTCAGACCGCTCTGGTGGAAGATCTCCCATAATTTGTTGGCATTGCCTTGCCATTGCCTTTCTGCAGATCACACAGCAGTCTACAGATTTCTTAGCTAGTCTACGGCCTTTTACCACCCAAGCTTTCCTTCTCATTCTCAACAAAGTTCCAGCCACTCCTTCATGGTTTACTTGATGAGCTTCCTGAGCCAGCAGCATAGACACATATGCATTATAGGGCAAGATTGGAACTGCCGTTTTGTCCTCATTGTAGATTTGAATTCTTCCTCCACAAACTAACAGTCCAGAAGTTTCATCCTTATACACTGCCAACCTACTAAGAGTAGTAACAGGAAATACCACATTAATTTGGGCTGCTAGAAAAAGATCTTCAAGAGCATCATCCAGTTCACTTACTATCAAGATAGCTTCATTGAATCTTCCCTCAAAAGGCTTCACCTCCCACTTTGATGAATCAGAGGTCTTAGTTCTTATCTTAAGCCACTTCTTGATAGCTCGACACACCCAAGCAACAACTCTGACCAGTCTGGACAAGCTGCTGAATTTTTCAATATTAAGCAACTTGCTTGCTATTAAGCCACCACACATCCTTCCTAATGAAAGATCCATCCGTCTTGCAAAGGTCCCAGAATCTACAGTAAGGTGATTTAACTCAGATCTTGCTCCAATCTCATGAGCCCTTACTTTAAGTTTCTCAAGGAGGATTGCATCTTCCCTTGGCCATAGATCTGGTTAATACTGCAGAGAACGTTTTCTTCTGAAGTTTGTTAATACTCTCTCTTGCTGCAGTTGCAACCTCAGCAGGTGACTTCATTGGCCAGTCCTCTACTGGCCACTTCAGGAACACCGGCCCCCTTTGCCATGCAGAATCTTCTTTGAGGTTTTTTGGACTACCTCCTCTTGTGATAATATCTGCAATGTTTAAGTCACCTGGGATCCACCTCCAGTCTTTAACAGGTGTTGTTCTCTGGATTTCTCCTATTCTTTTTGCAAAAAAGGACTGGTAGCCATAGCTAGCCCGCTGAATAGCTCCCAACACGGTTTGGCTGTCCACCAGATGGAACCATTGGTCAATCTCCACTTGGCAATGCCTCTCGATGTATTTTCTGAGTCTGGCTGCATAAACTGCACCACACATTTCAGCCTTAACTGCTTCTCCTTTTTGATCCAAAGGAGTCAATTTGGCCTTGGATTCAACTAGCCTCACCTCAATGCCTTGGTCTGTTTCCCACCTGAAATATGTTACAGCTCCATAGGTCTTATCACTCCCATCAGAGAATGTTACTGCCAATGGTTTCCCTTTCCAACCTGCAGGTGTTAAACCTCCTAGGAACTTTATCTTGCCAATCTGAACATACTGTTCAAACAATTGAATGGCTTCTTCTCTGAGGCTTTCTGACAGTGGTTTATCCCATGTATCTTTTGTCAAGTTTCCACGTCCTGCTTCCTGAAATGCCTTTCGTACAAGAATAGCCCCTTTTTGTTTGACAGGCGTCACCAGGCCAATTGGATCATACAGCCCCGCCACCTGACTGAGTAGTTCCCTTCTAGTCAGAGGATTAGGAGTCTTGGCCCTGACCTCCTCTTTAAGGAGGTTTTGTCCTACTCTCATCTTCTTTTTCCGCTTGGAAAAGTTAATTGAGGTCATGATGTAGAGTTTATCTTCCTCAGCTAGATACCCAAGTCCAAGGGCCTTGTTGTCTTTATCCCTCAGCTGGTTTGGAAGTTTCAGGATCCTATCTTCTTCTGCCGACTTTACTGACTCTCCATCAGTAGGCTTCCAACTTTGTTCTGACCGAATCCAGTGCTTCAAGAAAAACCCTCCAGCTCTTAGGATCTTCTCAACACCTTTGGCTATTTTATCCAGCTTTTCCCGATCATTGTGGGATGTTAAAATATCATCTACATAACTATCTACTTCGATAACTTTGCGCTCTTCATGTAGATGAGAAAACTTTGTCAGTTTTGCCGTTTCTCGCATGGCTAACTGTGCAATGCACCCTGCTGGTCGGTCACTGATATTAACCCTGGTGATTGCATACTCTCCTATTTCTTCACTCTGAACATCAACTCCTGTTTTAAACCTTAGAAGGACAGCTCTGATCGGATTAAGAACATCTGGGCCTTTCAGAAGAAGATCATTCATACACACTCCTTCAAATTTCTGACTGCTGTTCCATACCAGGCGGACTGGAGTAGTGACTGAGTGAGGATTTGGCGCAATCAGGTGACTCACATACCACACAGGTCCATTCCAACAATTGATTACATCCTCAGTGAGCTTGATTGCTGCTCCTCGCTCCACCATTTCATGAATTTGAGTTGCATAAGTGGCTTGCCATTCTGGCTCCCTCTTGAGCTGCTTTTCTGTTCTCAGAAATGTTGCCTCTACTCTACTTCTATTATTAGGAAGGGAAGCTGGATCTTCAATCCATCGGTATTTTGAATGCCAATGAGGAGACTTGCTGTGCACATCATCTTCTACGTAGGTAAGACACTCTTTTATAATCTCAAGTTCTCTTTCCTCCGCCAGTGTCATCTCCTTACCACCTGGCTGACAGTTTCCACAGCGACAGGCTCCACACATCGGTTCACAAGCTGCTCCAATGATATCCCATTTCCACCATTCCAAGAACTCACGGTTGCTGACAGCTGCAATGTTTTTCTCAGCTGTAGTTTCTTGAAGTAGTTGGGCTGACTTAGACATCACTTGCATTTCAGGTCCTCCCACTGTCTCTTCATATTTTACTGCGGCTGTTCTCATTGACCGAGCGAAATGTGTTTTGGACTCGTATGCAGCTACACTGATTTCTTCAAATAAGTCTGGATGAGCTCCGCCTACGGTCTTTCCCAAAGGACTGTCCCATAAAACAAGATCCTCCACAATCTTTACTCTTTGTGGGGCTAATCTCCCTTCTCGATGGCTAATAAGAAGTTAAATTTCTTTGTCTTACCAGCTCTTCAAATTTGACTTCTGGGAAGAATCTCTGCAGTTGCTTAGGTTTAATGACTTTCTGCACTTTAGCAATTTCTTCCAAGCCATAACAGAGAAGCTCATGCGCTCTTCCTTTGTCCTCATCAGTCTTGACTCTGACTCTAAGATGATATCACTTGGTTTTCACCCTAATGGTCATTCCAGCAACTCCATGCACTATCAAAGTGACATCTTCACTCCTTAACCTCAACCTTTCTGCAGCCTTGTGGGTTATATAGTTGGTATCTGATGCAAGGTCTACTAAAGTTCCAATCTTCTGCCCTGCATTAGCTGTAACTTCCATGAGCATCATGATGACAGGTAGTTCTTGCACTCTACTTTCCTGCAAAAGTCCAACTTGGGTTTTTCCAGTGCCAGTTACTACTGCGGCTTTGTTGGTAAAAGCATTTCTATATCGCTCGGCCAGCTCAAGTTCAGCTAAAACCTCCTCTTGTTCTGCGGTTAGCACATTTACCTTTCTACTGTCTTTTTGAGGCCTTTTCTCACTGCCACTTGTGGATTCTCGTCTTGGACAGAGAAAATAATGATGATCAGATGCATTTTCTCTTCTACAGTCCCTATTTTTACACAAGAATGTGTCTCTGCAGTTGCGGTCACCCTCATGACATCCAAGGCATTTTCTGCATGCCCCAATCTTTCTCAGAGCAGCTTTCTTCTCAGCTATCTTTAGCTCCTTAAACTTCTTACAGAAGAAAATCTTGTCTTTATGATTTTCAGCTCCACACACAGTACAACCACCATCAGAATCTTTCTTTGTGGTTCTTGTAGATGCATACCTCCTTTCAAATCTATTTTCTGCTTTATCTTGCCTTTCTACCTTGTCTGTGATTCTGAGCTGTTCAAGTTTCTCAAGAATGTCTCCTTGTTTCTTTAAAAACTTCAACAGGAGGTCAAAGTGATTCTCTGAAGTTACACCATCATGAAGGTCAATCATGAAGATAAGCCAGTTTCTTTTTACAAATTCGGGTAGTTTACTCTCAATAGACTTGACAACGAGAGGGTTCTTTATTGCACCAGTGTTCCCCAGATCTGTCAGGTCTGATAAAGCTTTTTCAACAGTCTGGATCAATTCTATCACTTTTCTGAGCTGATTTCCCTTCACAGCAGGAATTCTCTCCAGTTCTTCAATAATTTCCATGGCAATTGTTACTTTGTTGCCATATTGATTCTCCAGCACCCTAAACACATCCTCAGCAGTGCTGTAACTTGATAACCTCAGATCCTTAACAATTCTGTCATCCAAGCTGTCTAGGAGCTGGATTTTCTTGACCTCTACTGATCCAGTTGGTTCTCCCTGTTTCTGCAAACTTTCCCAATCCTTCTTCCAGCGAAAGAAATCTCTCTTGATACCACCATATTTAGGCAAACTAGTTGGTTTTATTCTCACAACTGGCATAGTTTGGAGAGCTGTGTTTGGGCTTATAGGACTTGCAAGTTGAGAACGTCTTTCAACATTACGTGCAGTAATAAATTCACTGTTAAAGTCCATTATTTTGTACTTTTAACTGCTTTACTCTTCTCTCAAAGTCCTTCTTCTCCGTTGTAGGAATCCATCACTCCCAGCCGGATAGAGTTTTGACTGCTCTGTTTCTGTTTCTCATTCCAAGCTCCACTTGCTCAGCACTCTTTGCATCAGCTCCCTGCTCTGCAAGCAGTCCCATCTTATAGTCATCATTTGCATCAAAAAGTGCTCTTGCACTACAAGAGAGTTTCTGGAACTCCTTCCTGAGCTCAGATTCAATCATTTGGCTTGACTCCCGAATGAGAAGGTTTACTTGCTTGGTAAAACACATCTTTGCAGTGGTTCTCTCTCTTTTAAGTTGGTCCACTGTTTTCCCCAAGGCTTCTTCTGCCATCTTTTCTACCTCAAGTCTTTAAACAGCTCAATTAATTCACTGATGACTGATATTAACAATGTTGATCCTTGTCCCTTGCGCCAGCTTTGTTTTCTGGACCATCAGAAGCCTTTAATCTTCTTCTCCACAAGCTTGGTTATTAAGTGTCAAGTTATCTAGGGATTCTTCTCTGCCACAATGTTTGCCCTAACTTGACAAAGGCTTCAATCAACTCTTGAGTGCGCATGGAATAACTCAAAACATCCTTTATCATCGAAGCAATTTATTTTCAGTAACAACTTGATCCTCATTTGCTTTTCTTCACAGGTTAATTCAGATGTGTAACTCAGATGCTTAGTCAGATGTTTAGCTTAATAACCTACACATAGAAACATACAAATATATAAGTTACTATACACAGCAATGATATCAGTTAAAGATCATTTATACTACAAACAATGTTAAAGAACTCATAAATCACAAAGTACAATACATAGCAGTGCAGTTCAACCACAACACTAAATCAAACGTGCTCACTGCACATGGCCAATTAGCATATTAAATGCTAAAACTGTTAACATTAACAAACAACTTGCAAGACACAATTGTTCTTTTATACAGTCTGTAGTCTTAATAAAGTATTATTTTTCCTACCAGTAGCATCTCAAAGTTGATGAACACATTGTGGCTTTTCCCAACTGTCTTTGACCAAACTCAGAATGTGGTTTCCTCCAAACTCAGTGGCTATATCCATGCATGGTTTAGCAACACTTCTCCTTTGGTTTTATAATCAGTATTAGCACCAACTTGGGTAACAGAAGTGCATTCAATGCCAGCAAAGATCCTCTGCACACTGATAATCAAACAGGCACACCTGGTTCTATGTGACATGTGGAGATCCAATGGCCAACCAGCTTCCTTGTTCCTTCCAGGTTGCTCTACATGTCCACAACCAATAGTATTCATTCATTTTGATCTCACATCAAACCTCATCTTATCCAATAGATTTCCAGTCTTTATTTAACAATAATGAATAAAAATTTTCCCTTAGAATTTCAAGTTTAACTTAACAGTAATTAATTGTGAAATTTACTATCAATTTCTGAGTGAAAATTGATACTACACTAATTTTTTTCCCCAGTGTACTTTAGTTTGTTCGCTCAGATTGTCCAGCAGTGTATATGCATGCATTACAGCAGATCACATCTCAGCAGATCACAAATAATGATTTGTTTAATAGCATTCTGAGGTGTAAAATAAAAACGAAGCTGGACTCAGGCAGTGATCCAAATGCAGAGCTTTTATTAAAAGTGAGCACGGTCGTACAGGCAGGGTTAAAACAGGAACAGTAAGGAACAGGCAGAGTCGTAGTCAGGGTACCATGTGTTCCATGTAAATCAACTTAAACAATATTGTATTGTTTTAAATGTATTGGAGTTTCCAGTGAGCTTAAAGGGTTAGTTCACCCAAAAAATAAAAAAATTCTCATCATTGTCATCATTTACTAACCCTCAAGTTCATTCAAACCTGTATGAGTTTCTTTCTTCTTTTAAACACAAATGAAGATATTTTTAAAGAACGTTGATAATCAAACAGCCATAGTAGGAAAAAAATACCAGATGTGGGAATTTCAATTGAAATGACAAGATTTTGCCATGAAAATTCAAGAACAACGGTAAATGTGACCACGCCTTTAGTTGTATAGCATATTTGTAGACTATTTTCCATGTTTCCATTACCTCTATGACCTTGTATTTGATAAATGACTATTTAGCACAGGAGATGAACATGCACCAGGAAACTATGGTCTTCTGGACCAGGTGGCTGCACTTCAATGGGTCCAGGAGAACATCCACAGCTTTGGAGGCGACCCTGAATTAGTGACCATCTTTGGAGAGTCTGCTGGAGGAGTCAGTGTGTCTTTACATGTAAGAATTCAAAACCAAATTTGGGATCATGCAATGATTAGGGACTTATTTTGATCCTCTGAAATATGGCTTTACAGATGGACTTGTACATACCTGTGTGTTTTAAAGATTTTCTCTATATCTTCTATAGGTTCTTTCTCCATTATCTGCAAACCTGTTTCGCTATGCTATTGCAGAGAGTGGGACGGCAGCAATGGATGCTATCATGACTCCCAACCCTCTGCCAACAGCCCAAGTACATTCCACAAATTCATTACAAATTCAACGTTAGGATTTTAATTTTCTTTCACTGTGAAGTACAGATATTTAATCAAAATATATCAACATCTTTCTGTAGTATGTGGGAAATGCATCTGGCTGTGACATTTCTAGCACAAAGAAGATCGTTGACTGTGTCATGCAGATGTCAGAAGAGGACATATTGAAGATTTCTAGGGTTTGCATTGCAACCATCCATCCATCCATCCATCCTTACAAAATAAATGTTTATATTTTATAGAATTTGATTAATTGTTTGCATCTTTTACTTTCTGTAAAAAACCTTGTAAGGTCACACCGTTAAGTGATTAATATTAGAATTGATAATAATATTAATACAGCTCATTTTTTGTGCTTTTTGCATGTTGTATCTTGGGCTCATAACACAGGAACAAATAATGCTTCTTTTTGGAGTGACAGTGGATGGCCAGTTCCTTCCGAAATCTGTAGACGAGCTTCTTCAATCCCACCAGTTTAACAAAGTACCTCTCATCACTGGAGTTACTGATGATGATGGTGGCTATACATTACCTAATGTAATGGAAATGTTTCTATTTACATAATTTTGCTGTAAAACATTGATTTAAAGTCATAGATTTCCAAAATATGAAATCTTTGAATGCAAGTTAGTGAACTTAATATTAATATAAAAAAAAAAAAAAAAAAACATTTTTATTTTACAAAGATTCTTGGACCTCCAGAGTGGATAGATGGAATGGACAGAGAGCAGATCATGCCATTTTTGCCTTCCTTTGATTCTGATGTAAGACATAAAACATTATGATAGCTGCATCATTTTACTCTATTAATCTATCAACCTATTTGTTTATCACACAGAGCTTGAAATTTCAACAAAATGAATATTATTTTGGTTCATTTTATTTAGTTTTATTTGCCCCTATCAATAATTGCTGCATTTATTTAAGAAAGTATTCATTTCTTGTGGCATCCCCCAGGGTTTTATTCTAGGTCCTCTCCTGTTTTATTTCTGTGTTAATTTTAGGTAATGAAATCACAAAGCATTGCATTTTTTTATTACAGTTATGCAAACATTTATCCCCACTGTATATTCCTATTACTTATAATGATCAAAACTTTGTAAACAGACTGATCAGTTATGTTACACAATGAAAACACCAAGTTTCAGGACATGACTAAAATACTGAATACTAAAATACAAAAAACAAAATCATATATATAAATTGTGCTGTGTTGCTTCAAATGTTAAAGTGAAGTAAAAATACTCTAATAATTTAAATAACAATTCTTTTAGCTTCAGAATCAGGCGATTGCTGATTTTGTTTTAAATGAGTATCTGGGCACATCCACTGACAGGATCAAAATCCGAGATGGTTTTCGAGAGATGATGGGGGATTTTTTTTTCAACATCCCTGCTCGCAAAGTAGCAAATTACCACAGAGGTGAGAGTTTACTCTATTTATACATCACTGTGCACCAATTATGCCAGTTTAATCCATTTTCATTTAATTTCATTCATTCATTCAGTCATTTGCCTTTAATAGATGCTGGTGCACCAGTATACATGTATGAATTCCAGCATCCTCCCAGTGTACTTCAAAAGAAAAGACCCAGTTTTGTTGGAACTGACCATGGAGATGAACTTTTGTTTGTTTTTGGTTACTGCTTTGGAAATGGGCATATGAAGGTGGAAGGTACAGCCTAAAATGTATAAAGAAATATGTTTGGTAGTATTCATGTATTAATCATGTACAAATCTAACTGTAGTTTTATTGGTTTTATTAATTAAGGTTTTATTAAGATTTAACCGGAACTATACTGTCAAAGAATTGAAATATTGGCTACTTTTTAAGTGTCTTCAATTTTCTTTCTTCTTCATAATTCAGATAATCACACAGAGGAAGAAAATGAACTTTGTAAAACTGCCATGTCTTATTGGGGAAACTTTGCCCGCACTGGGTAAGTGATTACATCAGTGATAAAACAGTCCCTTCTAGGTTAAGGGAAAAATAAATATTTCTAATAAATAAAATTTGATTAACAGTCACTTTAAAAATGTGTTCTTCATGAACATTTACAAATAAAGGAGCATGTAGAAATGCACGGTTTTCGATAGTGGTCTCGATAATGACCTTTAGCCTAAGAAAGATCTTATGTGTTTTTCATTTGTGTTTTTTTTTTTATTGTGGTAAAACAAATAACTTATAAAAGAGCAATTGTTGTTATACAAATTATTTAATACAAATTTATTTTAACTATACTTTTATCAATTTCTTAAGTCATTGTTTTACAACACTTTTTTTGCACAGATTATTTTGCAATGCATATTTTCCATGAAAATATGAAATAAGAAAATAAAATAATTAACATTAATTATAATATGCATCCCTATTGCAAGGGACAGTTTTGAATTAGAATTGTTGTGTTTGTCATTGACGTCAGATCTCCGAATGGTCCGGGCCTCACAAAGTGGCCTGAATATGGAGCTGAGGCTGAGTATCTCGGCATTGGACTGAAACAGAAACCAGGCAAAAACTTTAAGGGACAACACTTTAATTTCATGACACAAAAACTTCCACAGATTATAAAAGAGTGGAATGAAGGCAAGTTATCAATTTCAGAATAATAAAAAAATGTCATAAAAACCATAATTTATTTGCTAAGTATGTTCATTTGGATCTTGGATCTTTTTTGCCTCATGCAAACTATATTACAGTTTTTCTCGATTGCTTAAACATATTTCTTGAAACTATGCCTCATATTCTCAAAACAGTAAACACAAATCCATAACATCTCACCCAATTCCCCAAACATCCTATTTTCAGGTCAAAATGAAGCTCTACACTCAAAACCATTCACTCTTGCTGAAAAAAACAAACTTTGCCCTCAAACATGACACACAAGCCCTCAAAACACACACATACTACAACATAGGCTTACACACTGGTGAGATCAATTCAAAACAATACTACAAAAACCAGTAATAAGTTGTGTTGCTTGTGGTTCCCCCCTCATGGAACTTTTCACATGATGTACACGTGTATACATTCCTTAATGTACTGTACAGTACAATACACCAAACAACAACAAAAATATTCTGCCCAGCATCACATCTTTGGTCTGGGACAGGCCAGAGAATCTCGTCAACATCACAGGCTATACTGGCCCTAGCCAGGCAGCGGGGGTAAAATCCTCTTGCATGCCTGATCCACCCCTGGCATGCATCAACTGAAATGCCTAGTCAGGCTTTTTCCATTCCATTGTCTCTGTGTCCTACAAAAATAGAAGTACTGATTACTGTAACTTAACACATCTTTTTTACAAAATGGAAGCAACTAGTAGCACAAATTTCATCTGAGACTCCTTGTCTCCTCATCCTCGTCCTCCTCCTTCTTTTCCTCCTTCTTCACCTCTTCCTCCACTCCTTACTGCTCTTGCTCATCTGGTGTACTCGGCCTTTTCAGTCACATCTCTTTGGATCCATTGTTCCAAAACTGAATGAACTGACTTGGGCTCTTTTATGTGTCTATTGAAGTTTTTGTTTGGTGTGTGATCAATTTTGACTCTTAGTGTTTCTGTGTGGGTAACTATTTGCTAATTGAGCTCAAGCTACACTGACTTGAGTGAACAATATTGAATGCTAGTGCTTTCTAGATGACCACATGGTGTAGGCAATGAGAAATGAAGGGATTTGTGTCTAGAGTTTTGCAGTGACGGTTCAACAAATCTGATTCATGTTTCAAAACAGGTGAATAGTGTTTATAGTTTAGGGAAATGGGTGTGCTTTTTGATAAATGGCGTTATGGTTTTGAAATTTTAGTTCAAAAGCCTGGTTATGGTGTTTAAGCAATCAAGAAAAACTGTAAATCTTTGTATTATATTATTATTGGTTTTCTTGACAGGACCTGTAGTGCAAACAAAATTAGGATCTCTAAGGGGTGCCTTCCTGACGGTGAAGGGCAAGGAAACTGTCGTCAATAGCTATCTAGGTGTACCGTTTGCCAAGCCCCCGGTAGGGCCCCTGAGACTGGCTCAGCCCCAGCCTGCAGAGAAATGGCAAGGGGTGAGAGATGCAACCAAACAGCCACCCATGTAAGATGCAACACAACCGTATTTCAATTGAAATTAATTTAGACATTTCCAGTATCTAATGTACCATGGTTTCTTTAGGTGCATTCAGGACAGGCAAGTGACATTAGCTGAGCTGGAGTTTCTTGCTATGGATGTGGAGGTTCCTGAGGTCTCAGAGGACTGCTTGTATCTCAACATCTACACTCCAGTCAAACCTGGTGAAGAAGACGCCAAGTTACCAGTAAGTTCAACAACAGCTTTTTGTGATTGAACGTCCTCATAGAAAGTGGGTAGAGAATGTGTCCTTGTGTTTCCTAGGTCATGGTTTGGATTCATGGTGGAGGACTTTCTCTTGGTTCAGCTTCACTGTACGATGGCTCCGTTCTGTCAGCGTATCAGGATGTGGTCGTGGTGCTGATTCAGTACAGATTGGGTCTGCTGGGATTCTTTAGGTTGGTGCCATAAGTTATTTCACAGCTGCAGTAACCCTGGAAAATACCATGTTTAATTAAAGTGGAAAGATATCACCAATTATGATGTATTATTATGAAGTACCAATATTTAAATGATGTGGTGCATAATTAAGTCTGAAAATTGGTCATAATACAATTCATAATATTTTAATTAAAAAAATGTTATTATGGCAGTTAAAAAATAAAGGCTCTATGCAAAAAACGTACATATTGTTATTACATCAGATTTATAGATGTAAAGATTTTTTTATTAATTGACTATTTAAAAACCAATAAAAATAAGATGCAAATGTAAATGTATTAAAAATTCACAGTAGAAGATTGGAATCTTGATTTGATGGATTTTTACTACAAGTAGGTAAAATTTATATTCTGTGTAAGAATTACTATTTGTAATTGATAATTAACTTAGTAAAATCTGAAATAAATTTCCTTTGTCAAATTGTTTCTTTTAATGCCATTTCAAGAGCCATAATGTTGTTAAATAGTTTTTGTATATAATTTGTGTACTGTAGCTAGCGTCATTTTCAAATGTGTAGGTTAACTACAAAAAAAATCAATGCTTGACCTATTTTTTTTTTTTTTTTGGAATTCAAATTAAATGAAAAAAAAGATCACATCAATACATTAGGGTTACCAAAGTTAATTTGTTTATTTTATTTTAAAGATGAATTAAATGTTCAGTGTTATTAAATTATTGCAATTAATGCTTGTAACTTGGCATTAAAAACATTGTAATGTTTTTGTGCCATGTAAGTATTAGTGATGCACTGAAATTTCTGAAACTGAAAATATTTATCCGAAATAATTTTGGAGGGCTGAAATCATTGACAAAATTTCTCTATGAAACAGTGACAAATTTAATTAGCGAAAAAGTTATGAAAGGCCGAAATCATTGACGAAATTTTATCATTATTTTTGGTCTTTGACTAAATAAATACTTTAATTTTGGTTTCAGTGTTTTATTAAAAAACTCATTTTGGTGCATCACAAGTACACGATTTAAGCCCAAATGTGTGAATATATTTTTCTGTATTTAATTACAGATTCAGATTTAATTACAGATTCAGATAAAATATTCCATTTCATTTTGTAGCACAGGAGATGAACACGCGCCAGGAAACTATGGTCTTCTGGACCAGGTGGCTGCACTTCAGTGGGTCCAGGAGAACATCCACAGCTTCGGCGGAGATCCTGGATCAGTGACCATCTTTGGAGAGTCCGCTGGAGGATTCAGTGTGTCCTCGCTGGTATGCATCTTTATTTAATAACTGTAGAAACCATAATTCAGCCATAATGATTGTAAAATTATTTGTATTGAATGATTGAGTCACTTTCTGTGTCATGTCTTTAAGATTCTTTCACCGTTGACTTCCGGTCTATTTCATCGTGCCATTGCAGAAAGCGGGACTGCCCTTTGGGAGGCTATAGTGATGGCTAATCCTTTACTGATAGCCCAGGTATCATTTTCTTTCATAATATTCTTATATTGTCATCATTTTGTTATTTAAAATCGTCTCAAGTCCTCATATTGATCGTCGTTGCAGAATGCAGCCAAATCATGCAACTGTGAAAGTAGCACTTCATCAAAGATCGTTGACTGCATCATGGGCTGGTCTGATGGGGAAGTTTTGGAATATTCCAAAAAGGTGTGACATTTTTCATAAAAATAAGCCATTAAGAAATATGTTTTTGAAATCATACTGTGTAAAGCAGTAAGATCGCTTCAGAAAAACTACACTTTAGCATACTTTAAAACAAGTACTTATTACACAAATAATGAGAACTGAATGTTATGTTTTCAGATACTTAATTGCATGTTATTTACCATTAAATGAACATGTATTATAGTTTAAATTTATATTAAATGCAGTTTGTTTAGCTTTTTGACCAACTTAAGTAGGACTTAAATACATTTTTATATCTAATTTCATAACTAATTTTGTCTTTGAAATATGGATAAAGTGTACTGCTGAATGTACTGACAAGCATTTATGATAAACTGAAATATACTTTAATGTAATTTCTATTAAAACTCAGTCATGCATATAAATATTTGTAATTACACATTTGTAATAATGAAATTACAATTTAGTACATTTAAAGTATATTTTACCTTTAAATGTAATATCGAATGACACAAAATTATAAATTATTTACATGTACTTTAGTATTTTAGTGTAGTTTAACTTTAAAGCACAACAAAATATTATTATGATATATTAAAAATGTACTTTAAAATAAAACTTTTATTCCACTTTTTAAAGTGCTCTTTTTAAAAGTGTACTTAAGTGTTTTATGAAAGTCATAAAAGTACTCTTTTTAAGTGCACTTAAAGGGATAGTTCACCCAAAAATGAAAATCTACTCACACTGAAGTATGACCTGTATGAGTTTCTTTCTTCTGTTGAACATGAAAGAAGATATTTTGAAGAATGTTGGTAATCAGACAGTTGATGGCACCTATTGACTTCCATAGTATTTTTTGGATACCGTCAACTATCTGGTTACCAACAACACTTTTTTTAACAAGGGATAATATTATGCATTATTACACATCATATATCCATCATCATCATAATGTAGTCATATAATATAAAGCATACTAAAGGTTAGAATCTATTTTTATTAGAATATATTTTGTGTCATTCATATTAGCAGCTGTTAACTGTGAGGATTGTTTGCAATATGTTTATAGTTTCAGATGATGCACTTTAGTCTTGCTGTGGATTCTCATTTCCTTCCCAAGCCTGTAGAGGAGATCATTCGGAAACAAGAGTTCAGTAAAGTTCCTCTCATCACTGGTATTACTAATGATGAGTTTGGCTTTTTACTGACCGCAGTGAGTAAATATTGCATTTATTATTATATTCAATATCACACTCTAGACAGCTATTATTTGAATAAAGAAAGCAAGAAAAAGTATCTGCAGGATAGTAGTAGTATTTTTTTATGCAGGTGTATCGTTCACCTAGTTTGGTTTACTTTAATTTAACTATTTTTACACAAAAAAAGTGTTATTCAAAGGCTGAAATTCTTAAGTAGTTTTACATAATAGTTTATTTTTTTAAAAAGCAGGGATAGTTCATGCTACATCATATAATCATATTGAATAAATCATATGGAATAAAAAAAAATATTTTATTAAAGTAAAATGACATTAAAAATTAATAAAGTGCTATTTTAAAGGTTCCTAATTTCATTTTGGAGGTCTCCTACAATAGGTTTACATGCATCCAAAGTCAAAAACACTTTAATTTTCTCATAATATACACTTCTCTGATTGGTCAGATGGAACAGTTTGTTGTGATTGGTCTACTCTGCTTTGAAAATGTAACACCCATTACCATATCTGAATTTTAAGCTCCAGATCTTCCTCAACAATTGATACACAGTGATACAAACACTAATGATGGTGTTAGTTTTACTGTATCAATCTCATCCTTTGGAATTGCATGAAAAGTGGATTTTGCCTGCATCTTCCACATGTCGACAACATGAACCAAACTCTTCTAGGCCTCAGTTACAACTACAGTGTTTGAGGGTCAATGTAGACGTTGTTTGTGGGCAGCCAATGAAGACCATAGACTGGCATTATGCAAATTTGTTACAAACCTGTAAATTTGTTACATAAATCTGAATGTTATTTTGCCATAGTATTTTTCAGGTCCTGGATGGATTGATGGGATCAGTAGAGAGCAAGCCATAAAAACCTTGACCCTGAGTTATCCTGATGTAAGATACGACTCAATAGAATACACACATACATACATGATGTAATATTAATCTTTCAGTGAGAAGTACATTGGAAATCTTTCTCTCTTTTTTAAAATATTTTTCTTGGAATCCTGTGCTTTGAACATATTTCCCTTTAGCCCAGAGATCGATGGATCATTGACCTGGTGGCAAAAGAGTATCTGGGCGACACAAATGACCCCATTCAAATCAGAGACATTTATAGAGAGATGATGGGGGACTTGATGTTTAATATCCCTGCCCTCCAACTGGCAAAATACCACAGTGGTGAGAAGCAATGAATTATATTGAAATTATATTGAGTCTGAAATATATTGTTCGCTGCAAACATGATGATCTTAAATTTATAAATTATTAATTTACTATTAATAAATGTGTAAAGTTTCATAAAATGGAAATACTCAATAAAGTAGGCTAACTACTTCAGATGGCTAAATGGTTGGATTCCACAAGTGGTAAAATAAATATAAGACAATACAACATTTACTGTAGGAGCCATACAATTTACTGGTGACTTAATTTAAAAAAACTGTTCTATTGTGCTTCTGATTTGGCAGTGAAATTCGCCGATTTTGGGTGCGTAAGATGTGAAGGATTCTATGGTCCAGTTAGTTTCACCCCATATTGGCGGCCGCGCTACCAAAGCGCCATCTAGTGGCTGTTACCCAAAAAGTATCAAGTGTCGCCTCTTGGGTTCTAAGCTCTTTGATAAAAGCTCCGCTGCTCATGTGTTGCGCAGTTACTTCAGGCCAGGGGCCTCGTTCAGCTCCCACAACACTCGGCCCTGCTCTGCTTTATACTACAGTAACGTTAATGATCGCATCCATGAAAATTGTTTCTTCCCGACTCCAATCCCTATTCTTTTGCACCGTCCATTGAGATGGAGACCACATGTCCCAAGATTCCGCTCTAAAACGTGGCGTCATCAAGCTACGCCTTTGTTTTGAATAGGCCTCTAGCGGCCAAAATTATTACATATTGTACCTTTCAGCAATCGAGAAAAACTGAAATATGTAGTTAAATTTTACAATACATTTTAACATAGAATTATATACACTACCGGTCAAAAGTTTTGAATGATTTCTGAAGGATGACACTGAAAACTGGAGTAATGATGCTCAAAAAACTCAGCCTTGCATCACAGGAATAAATTATATTTTAGAATAAATTCAAATAGAAAACATTTTAAATAGTAATTATATTTCACAATATTAATGCAGTCATGGTGATATGAGACTTTTTTACAAATACATAAAAAAAAAATATATATATATATATCTTCAAAACTTCCAAACATTTGACAGTTACATATATTATATACATACATATATAACGTTTCTTGAGCAGCAGATTAGCATATTAGAATGATTTCTGAAGGATCATGTGACACTGAAGACTGGAGTAATGAAGCTGAAAATTCAGCTTTGATCACAGGAATAAATTACTTTATAAAATATATTCAAACAGAAAACAGTTATTTTAAATTGTAATAATATTTCACATTATTACTGTTTTTACTGTATTTTTAATTAAATAAAAGCAGCCTTGGTGAGCAGACGAAACTTCTTTCTTACCAATTCCAAACTTTTGACTGGTAGTGATTTTATATATATTATATATATATATATATATAAATTAAAATATGTATTACCGTTAGACTAAATATTAAAATAGATTAACATTAAGTAGTAATATATATCCTTTAGCTCCCCAAAGTCACAGTGACATACTCTGAATAAAACCTTATTTTCATTTATTTAAAATGTCTGTAAAACCAAAGAACCCTGTTGTGATTTTAGCCTCTGGAGCACCAGTTTACCTGTACGAGTTCCAGCATCCTCCTAGTATGATCCAGAAGAACAGACCCAGCTTTGTTGGTGTCGATCATGCAGATGAACTTTTCTTTATTCAGGGAACCTGCTTTGCTAAAGCCCATCTCAAAGCAACCGGTAAGACTTTTAAGTGATCACAAAAACAAATGCATCCTTTACCAACCCTGGCGTTTTCTGAAAGGTTTTTAAATTAAAAAGTAGTAAAACATAATTTAATGGTTCAATCCTTTTAGCTCCTTTCACAAAGGAAGAGGAAGAGCTATGCAGGACTGTGATGGCCTACTGGGGAAACTTTGCACACACTGGGTAAAAAATCTGTCCTCTTTTTCCTCTGTGTAGTATATTGTTTATTCACTCTAATATGTCTATTTTTGGATCGGCAGGTCTCCGAATGGTCTGGGTCTGACACACTGGCCTGAATACGAGGATGAGGCAGAGTATCTCGGCATTGGACTGGAACAGAAACCTGGCAAGAACCTGAAGGGAAAACATTACGCGTTCATGACCAAGACACTTCCAGATCTAATACGTCAAGGCCGAGAGAAAAGAGAGCACTTAGAACTGTAACCCCACCCCCCAAAAAAACAAATAATTTTTATCTTGTCAAAAATTAACACAAAGCACACGAATGTATGAATAACACAATTACTGTGATTTAAGAATTTAACCAGAGAAAATAAGCATTGAGTATATTTTGAGTTTTTAAAGTTTGAATTTGAAAGAAAAATGTACAACTTGATCATTTGACACTGTTTTGCACTTAAAAAATAAAGGTTGGACAACATTTAGGATTTTCCTCCATTTTATTGAGAACAAACGAAGGCTAAAGCTGCAAACCTCCCTGAATTTGAATGCAACGGGGTGCATACTAGTCATGAATTTGCGCTTCGAGACTTTGTAACTGGCAAATTTACATAGATGACAATAATCCAACTATTGACAATATCTCCAAACAAGTACATTTTTTCCATATTACCAGATTAAAATCACCCATTTCACGCTTGACTCGCTAATGGAGCGGTTTTGTTACACATAAAATGGTCACACTTATTGACAACACGTTTTACTTTCAATATAATTACAAACTTAAAGATAAGGAAATCAAAGAACAGCAAATGTATAAATTACAGTTTTAGGCACAGTGCTTTGCTCAATTATCATTACATATAAATAATGGAGGGAAACTCGGAACTGAAGTCAGCAAGAAACAGCATTCACAACCCATTTGTGAATCAGTGAATCGACACTGAACAAGGAAAAAAAAAGGGGGATTTTATCCATTCAAAATTGAGAAATTTATGTAAATAGGGTACATGTTGACATATTAATCAGCATTATATGAGTTAGCAGCCAAAATAAGCAGCTTAAATTACATATTTAGAATAAAATCAATAAATGCAACAGCACAAATGTATAAATTGCCATTTTGGACATCAGTGCTTTGTTAATTTGTAATTAAAATTGGAGGGAAACTCAGAATTAAGGTCAGGGGTAAAAATAAACATGGTAAATTTTGATATATTAACTGGGACGTGTTTCCACAAATGCTTTTAAAATACAATTTGCATACTTAGCAGCCAACATCAACAGCTAAAATTACATACGTAGAAGCAAATCTATTTGTGAATCAGGACACTGAACAAGAAAAACAAAGTGTGTGTGTGTGTGGGGTGGGGGGGAATTGTGCTTGATGTTATACATTAGGAATTGAGAAACTGAAGCACATAGGATCGAACTGGCATGTTTCCACAAATGCTTCGAAATATAATTCAAATAGTTATGAGATGATGCAAACAGCTAAAATTACATCTTATTTGGAATAAAATCAATAGTTGTACGATATCAGTCCATGTAAACGGCCAATTCTAGGAGAATATTCCACTTAAAACATTTATCACTCAACTTCTTGTAAACACAGGCGATAATACGTAAATTAGTTCATCGATTATATATACAATCATCCCTAAAACAAAGCTGAAATATACTGATAAATGTTTAAATATTTTTCAATGCATTTACATATATATTCACTTTACATTTATAGTGATTTTTTTTTCCATTTTCAGTTGCTAGTAATGCTGCAGTCAAATACAAAAGTATAGTCGGAGGAATTCTGCTCCGATAAACGTCTACGCTGCGTAGGGAAGAGCACTTGGAAGAGAGCTGCACAGCTAGATGAACAGAATCACTATCATGTGAAAAGCAGACAGTCATGGTGGTTGTAAAATTTGGCAGCTAACCAATTAGCTATTCGCTTGGAACTTTAACTGTATGATAAATATAAATTAAATAAGTTATTTAATTTGTTTTCTTGAATGTTATACGTTTTAATGGACGCATTATGGGGCTAAAAACTGACAATGTTTGCAGAGACAAAGCAGCTGGAAGTCAATCATTTTCAATGAAAGTTTACAAAAAAATGGAAGCATTTTTAAATACAGAATGGATTTTATGGATAAAGAAAAAACAAAAGTAGTAAACTGGATAAAATCGATTAAAAGCAACCGCAGATGTTGCCACATTAAGGACAAACGCTTGAAGTATTTTTCTAAAGCACAAAGCCATAGGATTTCAGAGTTTGAATAAAGGTGTCAGAGGCACGCTCAGCAGAGTATACGGGTGAATTTTCACATTGTCGTCATCTTCGTCGACCATTTCCAGGTTACAAAAATAAATTAATTAAAAAGCTGATAAGAAAGGCCTAATATAATACAACCATATGGGCATGTCGCTGTAAATACAGCTGTGCGGATGCAAGCAGGAGTGTGTATGTGTGTGTCAACAGGGAGGTCCCTGATGGTGTCTGGTGGATAGCATAATATCAGAGTATGTGCCTGATGGCTACAGTAGTGTGAGGTTGGCTATCAGGATGTCCATGACTGCATGTTGCGGAGCATGGCCTCAAAGCGCTCCATGCTGGGGGCCTGAGCGTGGGACAGCTGGTCGGTCAGCCGGCTGTACAGGCTGAAGGACTTGAGCTCCAGCCAAATGAAGCCAAAGCGGTCGTCATCGAACAGGGCGAACAGACCCGGTGTGCGCTCTGGACTTGTAAAGCCGTGGCCAGCGATCAAGCCTGTTCCATAAAAACTAAAGGACATAAAGAAAATCCAGATTAGAATGAAACAAATTATTGCCTCTATTTAAAGCTGCAGTTTGCGATTTTTGGCCCTCTAGCGGTCTTGCGGAAGAACATTGTAGCCGGAGCTACTTTTCTCCGTGTATGTCTATGGCGAGTCATGCAGTTACTGTGATATCCTGCGGCGGGTCCTACCAGTCCAGTCTGAAATAGTCCAAATATAAACACTTATTATAAGTGTACCATAATGATTCAGGGTCAGACAAAAACACGGTTTGGAGAATGGATTCATGTTGTAAATTCTCATTATATAATTTTTGTAAATTTTGAACACAAATTTTGAGAGGAAATGTCATTGCTCCCTATGCAGGCCTCACGGAGCCATCGGATTTCAACAAAAATATCTTAATTTGTGTTCCGAAGATTAACAAAGGTCTTACAGGTGTGGAATGGCATGAGGGTGAGTAATAAATGACAGAATTTTCATTTTTGGGTGAACTAACCCTTTAATGTTACATAAAATTATATTATATTATATTATATTATATTATATTATATTATATTATATTATATTTTATATTATATTATATTATATTATATTATATATACATATATATATATATAAAAATCAATCATGCATTTGATATAAAATCAAGAAATCTAACAAGTTAAAAAAAATTTAATGTCTATCATTTTTCATCATCAAAAATCTAGAACTAAATCAGGCATTACTTCATTAAAAATCTTTTCATAAAAGTCAACAGAAAAATAATACAATCCATCAAAATATACATAAATGATAATGCATTCTGGCACAAAGGAGGATCTTCACCCATTAACAGAAACACATGGGTTAGCCTGGAGTGCCCTATTCGACATTGTGTGTAAATAATATGATCCCAGTGATTTTCAAACTGAACACAACGTTTTGCACCAACCACAGGATTGATTTTATAAAGTTTATTTGTTATATATTTATCCCATTCAGTTTGCCATTTCTTACAAATGTAAGTATTTATATTAGGTCTGAGATCTGAAGGTGGAATTGGGCATTTTTTGAGCTCTGAAGATGAAGCCTCCTTAGCTGCTGCATCAGCTTGTTCATTCACTGTAATACCACAATGAGCTGGTACCCAACAAAAAAATGACTTTAAAAGGAATACTCCACTTTTTTGAAAATAGGCTCATTTTCCAACTCCCCTAGAGTTAAACATTTGAGTTTTACCGTTTTCGAATCCATTCAGCCGATCTCCGGTTCTGGCGGTACCACTTTTAGCATAGCTTAGCATAGTTCATTGAATCTGATTAGACCGTTAGCATCGCGCTTAAAAATGACCAAAGAGTTTTGATATTTTTCCTATTTAAAACTTGACTCTTCTGTAGTTAAATCGTGTACTAAGACCGACAGAAAATGAAAAGTTGCGATTTTCTAGGCTGATATGGCTAAGAACTATACTCTCATTCAGGCGTAATAATCAAGGAACTTTGCTGCCGTATCATGGCTGCAGCAGGCGCAATGATATTACGCAGCGTCTCTCACAAACGTCTCCATGGTTGCAAGGCACGTTCCCTGTGCAAGCAGGGGCTCACGGGCGCTGCGTAATATCATTGCACTGCTGCAGCCATGGAACGGCAGCAAAGTTCCTTGATTATTACGCCTGAATGAGAGTATAGTTCCTAGCCATATCAGTATAGAAAATCGCAACTTTTCATTTGTATAAAATGTATACAAAGAGTTTTGGTTTTCAAGAACTTGAAGCCATTCATTACAGACCAGGACTGCATCTTATTAATTGTCATTCTGATTTTCCGTTCAATGCTATGCATGAATTTAACTCTGTAACAAATACAAATATCATCTGCATAAAGTAATTTGTCCAATTACTTTTGCAATATTATTTATTTTAATACTAAAAAGAGTCACTGATAAAATACTGAAAAAGTTGATTATAGGACTCCAAATTATCAGATAAAAAGTTGACATCTTTCTTTTCTTCTGCAGTCTGAATTGCTTTAAAAGCAGGGAGGCAATTTCCAGTGGATGAGTTTTTCTCAAAAGATTCTGCAAGGATATTAGCTATTTCTTGTATGTAACATAATTTAAAACACTTAAAATACATTTTTAATGTCTTTAATTTTTTATATATGTAATATATTGATTATTAATTAATATAATAATGTACCAATAAAATATTTCTGTATAAAAATATATTAAGACAATAACATAATTATGTCATATAAATAATATTTAATATTGTAAAGACAAAATAAAAAAATATAAAAGCTAACCAAATGAATAAAACACTATATAATATAAATTATATTATATATTTAATTGTTAATTCATTTAAATTTGTATTACTTCTGTATAGAAATATTTAATATAATAATATATTTGACAAATAATTTAAATATTATATAGACATAAAATAAAAATTTAAAAATATATATAATTATTAAAAAATGTGTTAATATAATATTTTAATGTAATTAAACAATACATTTTAAATTATTTCTGTTTTATATGCAATATAATAAATATCCATTAACAATTAAAATTGTTAATTGATTTAAATGGTTTAATTTGCCTATTTTATAAAATATTATAATTAATAAATATAATAAAATGAATACATGTATCAATATTATTCAAATAAAAAATGTAAATGAACTTGGATTCATAACATTGATGTATGCCTGAATCAATAGTCATTATATAATGTTTAGAATATTTAATGTTGAAATGTTGAAGTTAAAAATGTACAGTACGATACGGCACTCACCACATCTTGCAGGTGCGAGGGTACACTTCATTACGGGCCATGACTCCCAGAGGCAGCACAAAAGGTTGAGGTTCAGATGCGGCGCTGCAGGCAGCAGCTCCCTGCTCGAAACCTTCCGCTTCAGCAGGGGGCGTTGAATCTGAGCTCTTCACTCCCTCAGGGGGGGCCACCTCTGCAGCCTCTGATTGGGTGTCCCGGCCCTGTGAACCGCTCTGGGCCTCCTCATGCACCCCCCGCACCAGACGAGACAGCTCTTCCATGCTCCGCTGGTGTTCCAGGTCTGGTAGACGCACCGGGCGGTTCAGGTCTACTTCTAACGTCAACTGACCAGCTGGGACATTGGGATCCCCCTAGAAAACAAACAAGCCAGTTTATCAACAAGCAAAATGAGTTCCCTTTCAAAGGGAACTTCAACTCTGCTTTCAATCACACATTGGGGAACGTCACACGTGAGCTGATGTCCGAAAGCCAAGTATCAAAAAACTCCAATCATATTGGCCGGCGACAGCCTATGACATCATCACAGCGCGACCCGGAAGTATAGAGGGTATGCACGTGACGTCGACCGTTATGACTGCGGTCACGTCCACTGAGTGGCACAAAGACTGAGCGGCAGCATTGGTTTTCAGCGTGAATGCCACGAAAAACACACAAAACACATCCAAAATGGGAAAAACTCATGAATTAAATATTTACCATCTTATATTCTGCATAATTGGGTGTTTTTAAATAAACACTTACAAAAACTATACAAGTTTTAGGGCTGGACAATTTGACGATATATGTATAACATTGATATAAGTGATAAGTGATAAACCTACCTATATTGTAGTTATATAAAATATTCGCAGGCAGATTTGCTTTATGTATTTCTCCAGCGTCGAAATCAGGCACATATCAATTTCAGGAAACACGACTCCAGGCTGCATGTCAATATCCATGGATTAGGAACACTTTTGAGTCCAACCTTTAGTGTAATCGTTTGTTTTACTTGCGTTTTCGCAGTTTCCCCTATTAAATCCAGTCATGCAGCAGGATCTTTTGCCACTCAGTCCAGCTGAGGGAGCACGTTCTGGCCGGAAAGTGACGTCGATGCATACCCTCTATATAAGGAGCGCCTAAAGAACTAGTCAGTATCTTTTTCGTCTTTCAGAACTGTTTTGTCTGATCGCGATTGTATCGACTCCGGTAAGGGTTTCTTTATTATGCCTTACAAACGTTCAAGAGAGTGTATTCATCCGTGTCCCAGGTTTTGACACTTGATATACACATTTCTGGGCGCTGTCTGTGTTTTTTCTGTTATTTACTGTGAGTGTCTCCCTATCGGGGTGCTCCGTTCTCGTTTGACACACTTCTCGAGGGAAGAGGTGCCCGCATCTGTGCTTGGTGAGGCAAAACGGCAGCTGCAATCATAGGGCTCGCAGGTGAGCTTATTGGGAATTTTGAGAAAGTTCTATTCTCTCTCAGCTTCCCCGGGGCTGACGAGGATGAGTTGCTGGATGACAATGACGTATATATTTTATATGCATGTGTATATTTTATAGAATATATCATGCTCAGATGCTTCTTATTGTCAGACTGATGACTGGGCCCATAGTAATTATTTCTGTCGGCCCGCTTTTTTGGTTTGATAATGAGAGGATCTTTTAGGCTTAAAAGAACCCTTGATTCCATCCTTTCATTGGTGGAAAGAGTACTGAAAATTTGTACTTAAATACAAGTACTGTTACATTGCTGAAAGAATACTCAATTACGAGTAAGAGTACTGGTGTCAAAAAAAGTACTCGAGTAAAAGTACAAATTACTCTTCTCAAAAACTAGTCAAAGTACTAGAATTACAAATTACTTTTTAGCCGGCGATATTTAATGAATTATCAAAAAAATATTCAATCAAATCATAGATCCAAGTAGAAAATAGCTACTTTAAACAAAGCACTTTCACCTTATTGACAAAGTGCATGAATTAGTGGTCACAATACTGGATTTTCTTACAGTACAATACCTTGAAAAGATCAATATTCAGTATAATTTTATACCATGGGGAAAATCACCACATACTGTATACACTGTATACACTGTATATTAATATATAACTTTTTTTTGTCTATCCATTTTGTCAAGGTAATCATTATTTTCAAGCTTCAAAAAGCAAATTTACAAAAAATACAAGTAAACAGTCAGTAATAACAAAAAAATTACCTATATTCAGTTGAGGTATCCGAAATATGACAACACTTAATTTTTATATGGTGTGTATCTTAAAGGGTTAGTTCACCGAAAAATGAAAATTCTGTCATTAATTTCTCACCCTCATGTTGTTCCACACCATAAGACCCTCGTTCATCTTCAGAACACAAATTAAGATATTTTTGATGAGATCTGAGAGCTTTCTGACCCTCCATAGACAGCAGCATTATTACCACATTCAAGGTCCAGAAAATTAGTAAAGACATTGTTAAGATAGTTCATATGACTACAGTGGTTCAAACAGTGAGGATGTTGTAAGTAATAAATGACAGAAATTTAATTTTTCGGTGAACTAACCCTTTAACAATGTCTTTACTATCTTTCTGGGCCTTGAAAGTTGCAATTACGTTGCAGTCTGGTCAGAAAGCTCTCAGATTTCATCAAAAACATCTTAATTTGTGTTCTGAAGATGAACAAAGGTATTACGGGTTTGGAACAACATGAGGGCGAGTAATTAATGACAGAAATTTCATTTTTGGATGACTTATCCTTTAAGAGCCATATAATATGTTGTTTATTTAGATAAAAAGAACATCAGAGGGGTTTGACCTGTAATGTCTGTACAATGTAGTGATGCAGTTTGACAGACTTATTATGTACAAAGCATACAAATGCCCAATTCTGAAACATATATTTACATTGTAAAGAGATCCACCTTTGATTGTTGAGAGACTTTCTGGTGCATTTCAATTATAGCCAATAAGATTTCCTGTAGCATTTTCATTGGTCAGGCATGGAGGTCTAATCTGATTGATAACTTTTGACAACGGTTAATTTAAGAGCACGGAGAGATTCGCGATTGCACGCTACACAGACAGTGGGCACTCAATATGAGGAGAGGCAGTTCACTTGTATATTTGAGAGCTTGCATCGTTTTCTGCACATTACAATAATGTGCTCTCGACATTTGTAATTAAAATATGCCTTAGAAACCTGCAGGTATGATTAAAATTATGGGCAATACCTGCAATTTCGCACTGACATTCAGGCTCTGTAACTGAAAACGAGTGAGTGACAGGAGGACGAGGCCTGTGTGTGTCAAACTCGCTGTCGGGGAGATGAGAGAATGAGAACGCGCCGCTGGTAAAATATCAGAGTTTTCATTGGTCCGTTTACGATTGGATAACTTTATTGGCTACACATATGTCGGTCAAAGGTTTGAATATTCAAATTGTTGGTGTACTCAGTAACGGAATGTGATTTTAACAGTAGTACCAATTGTTAGTTGATCATAGTTTGCTCACATAGTTTAAACTGCCACAGGCTTTTGCTACGTGTCCGTTTGAGGTAGTAGGCCATATAGGCCTCCTTTAGACCATGTTGGCATCGTTTGGTTCCCTTTAGTCACATATGATTTACGGTACATTGCCTGTTGGAATGTGTAGCCTAGATCAGGTTGCATTTAGCTTCCCACAGCTATTGTTGGGTTAGAACTGGTTCCCTGTAGCTTGGTTCCCTTAATTCACGAGCTGAAGCCACGTGTCATCGGAATAGTAGGCCCCAACAGGCCTCCTTTCTACTTCACATGTTGGCACAGTTTGTGTTTTTATTCTGCAAACAGGCTGAACGCCACTTGTTGCTGAGATTGTAGGCCCCACAAGGCCTCCTTTTTAGCTGATTTGTTGGCAGGATGCCTGGGAATCCAAGAACCCATACCTCCATTGCTCCAATACCACCATCGGCCACGCCCCACCTCTGTTGAGTAGGCCTTAAGCAGGCCTCTAGTGGAGTATGGTGGCGTAATATGCATTCGAATATTTAAAATTCGAGACCTGCTCTACAGTTTTTTCCAGTTTTTTCCTTTATAACAACTGGTTTATATTCAGATACGGTATCTACTCTTCTCAATTGATTTCTCAAACATAGCTCTTTTGTCTTTTCAATATTAAGATGTAAAAAACTACTCTCAAACCAACAGATAATACTGTCAATGTACTCAAAATATGAGGTGCAGTTCATTTCTTTCTGACATGAAACCAATGCCATATCATCGGCATATTTTATAAGGGTAAGGTTATCGTCATTGCACTTCAGTTCATGTATGTATATGGAAAAAAGTATTGGAGACAGTACACATCTCTGCGGTACCCCAGTATCTAAAACCAGGCAATCCGACATAACATTATTAACACAAACTCGCTGAGGGCGACCTTTTAAAAACTCCTTAATCTATAAAATCATCCAACTACTAGCACCTAACTCATAGAGGTGCTTTAAAAGAAGATGAAATTAATTTGTGTTTTTATTCTGCAAACAGGCTGAATGCGAAACATGCTATCTGGCATTTCTTTCGAAACTGCTTGACGTTTGTCTAGCCATCTTTTGGCACGCACTCTCCTTAAGCATGGCGGCGTGGGTATATCGTTCCTCAATGCGTGATTGAATGCAGAGTTGAAGTTCCCTTTGAAAGGGATCGTCTCAGGTTATGTATGTAACCATAGTTCCCTGAGAACAGGGAACGAGACTCTGCGTTGCCCTGCCATGCTTCGGGGCTACCTGCTGAACATTCCCTCAAGATGAAAAGATACTGACTGGTTCTCTAGGCACTCCTTATATACTTCCGGGTCGCGTTATGATGATGTCATAGGCTGTTGCCGGCCAATATGATTGGAGTTTTTTGATACTTGGCTTTCAGGCTTTCATCGTTCCCCAATGCGTGATTGAACGCAGAGTCTCGTTCCCTGTTCTCAGGGAACTATGGTTACATACGTAACCTGAGACGTTTTAGATCTGGATACTTTGGGGAAAATTTAGTATTTATGTTATTATGTATTATTCTGTTTAGAGACTATGTGGAAATATAAAAGTGAACATTAAAATTACAGTGTTTGTATTGGGGGCCTTCATTTTCACACATTTAAGTACTGAATACTTCAGTTGAAAACATTTCACACATAATTTTGCCATTAACATTCAATTATAAACCAAGTGTTGAAGAGCAAGGAGAGAGAGAGATAGCCTAACAAGAACTGATTTGGCAAAAAATACCATTTTTTTATTTTTATTTATTTATTTATTTATTTATTTATTTTCAAAAGGGTACAATGGGTTGAAGGTCCAAATAGCAGTTTCAATGCAGCTTCCTCAGATGGGATTGTGTAGAGCCCTTTGAAACTGCATTGAAACTGCAATTTGGACCTTCAACCGTACCCCAGTGAAGTCCACTATATGGAGAAAAATCCTGTAATGTTGGGGGGGGGGGGGGGGTAAATTATTAAGAAATTTTCATTCTGAAGTGAACTAATCCTTTAAAATGTATTAGAAATGTTTTATTTTGTTTAATAGTTAATAGTAGCTACAGGAATATAACTATACCTCTGGACATCAAACTCACAGTAAGTTTGGTGGCTTTGGCCTTGGAGCCATGGAAGCTCAGCATAATAATCTCCAGGCCATGACTGCCATACGTCCCTTTGAAGAGGCCCGGCTGCAGGAGGTCTGAAGGGAGGCACGGGGGCAGATAAATCCGCCGGTATGTCAGGCAGTTACTGAAACCAAGAAACATATTTAAAACACACGAAACACATCTGGTACCAGCTGTCATCTGACCAGAACATTTAACTGGGGAAATGAAACTATTAGTTGCTAAACAGAGCATTCTGGGTGAAAACAGGCTATTAAGAAGACTTACTCATATTGGCTGGTGTAAATGAACTTCATGAGGATCAACTCCTGCATGTGCTCATGGAAAATGTCCTCCAAAGTTCGTCCCCATTCCTCCTCCAACCACGTTCTGAATTCCTGCACAAGCACACGGAAGAGGGCTCATATACAAGTCATATACCTCTCAGATTTCATCAAAAATATCTTAATTTGCATTCCCAAAGATGAACAAAGGCCTTACGGGTGTGGAACGACATGAGGGTGAGTAATTAATGACAGAAATAAAATTTTTGGGTGAACTAACCCTTTAAGGATCATGGGCTGCACACGTGTGGATGAGCAGTGCCTCTAAAGCCAGTAGCGCATACATTTAATTAATTTGCAGTCTGCACAGTTTCACAACAAGTCATATTGCGATATTGACTTTATTCTGACATTTCTGCTGCCCTATATCTAGCCATTGCAAAAACAAAATTACGTTGCCATCATAAACCTCAAAATTTATCCGACCAAGCACCATTTTCCTACCTCTTGCCTTCCTCCAGGCATCCGATGGTGATCAGTCTGGTTGCACTTGGTGGAAAATTCATCTTTCTTCACAGTCTGAAAAAAAAGGTTAATATCTTGTGTGAATTGTGGCAAAATTAGGCCATTATGGTAATGTATTATGGTACAATTTACCTGAATGTCTCCTTTATGAGGGCCCTTATGTCCGTACATACATTCTACTGTGGCTTTGTTTTTCTCCCACATATGTATACGGAAAAGGGGCCGTCTACGCATGGGGTCTTCCACACGGGGATCATGGGGTGGTAAATACATCCAGCCTATGATGAATAGCCCATCAACCTAAAATGATCATCAAAGCAAGAGTTAAGGTCTGTTCACACCAAGAACGATAAGAACTATAAAGATAACTATATTAGCATCCACACCAGAGGACGATATTGTTCTGTTTATTCTAAGCGTGTGCTTGTCTGTCACTTTAACTTTATCGTTCATCAGCTGAAAAAAAAAAAAAGTGATTCTGAAAGTGCAATTCTTTAATACTGAGAACGAATTTTAGAACTATCTTCATAGTTATCTTCCTTGGTGTGAATGGGCCAGTAGACATTTGAAATTTGGTGCACTTGTACATTTAATGTGTGTGGTCTCATATATATTGTATAATAATTACATTTTTGATTCCAAATTGCTTTAATACAATTTAAATTTTATATTTTACAAGCCATTGGGTAAATTATACTATGCAGTATGGAAAATTAGGATTAGTGTGTCGATAAACGTAGTACACATGATGATACATGATTTTTGGCCAAAGCAGCTTCAACAGGACAAGTATGAAATTTACAGACCAAAACAAATGTGCAAGTATGAATTGTAGGGTAATAAATTTAGCTACATGCTAACATTAGCGACATGTGCGACAGTCTCTCAAAAAGAAGTACACTTTAGCAAGGTTAAACCACTGTAGTCACATGGACTATTTTAACCCCCTGGAGCCATATGGATTACTTTTATGATGGATGGATGCACTTTTTGGGCTTCAGAATCTCACACCTTCACAACCATTATCAAGTTTTAAAGAGCCAGGATGTATTTTAATATAACTCTGATTGTGTTTGTCTGAAAGAAGAAAGTCATATACACCTAAGACGGCTTGAGGGTGAGTAAATCATGGGAAAATTCTCATTTTGGGGTGAACTGTCCTTTAAATGATGTCTATTTAATTAAAATTACATTATCTGCAAGTAAATTTTTTTTTTTTTTTAAATTTGAATTTGAAGTACACTACAAGTGCACTTACAGTACAATTAAGTGCATTTCTTTTTCACAAGGGGGTGTTTGTAAAGTAATTGAAGTGATTCAATCTTTTTTTGTTTGAGATCTTACCACCACATTCAGCAGTCCTCCATAGGGGCCGATATCAGGCTGCCAGAGACCCAGGATGTGTCTATAGGGATGTAACACTGGAAAACAAATACAAAACATGATGTTTAAATGTCACAAATCTGCATTCAACACACAGAACAAATCCAGAAGAACGTTAGATGGGGTGAAATCACCGCAAGGGCATTTCTGCATGGTGCATGAACTCATGAATGCATGTTGAGTGTGTGAGTATATGCAACTTTTTTGCCATGCAACAACTTGAAAACCAAATAAAAATTCCAGGCGCTAGAAGACTAAAACTTATCCATGTTGGGTCACCTTTAATTTATCTGCATCTCACATAGTCAGCTCATGTTAGTGCAGCTGCAACCTTTTGAAGCCCTGGCCATCCCGTGTCTATCACACAAGCATGCAGGACACACACGTGCACGGCACTCGGCTTAAGCTGCCCTTGTGCTGCTATCAGACCAATTTGTCCCAAACAAGGCTGTGCCCCAATATACATACTATCCATACTAAATAATCTGTGAAAATAGCATAAGTGCATTTTAAATCAGTTACAGGAATGATTATTTCCAGTGGAATCATAATATATGGATTCAGCCTTAATGGAATTGCTCCATGTTCAAAATAAGTTAAGAATCTGTGACAAACTGTTGAAAAAAATTTTTTTGGTAACTGAAACACAGCTGAAACTAAATAAAAACAAAAATAAAAATAAAAAACTTAAAAATATGAAAAGTTGTCTTGGCAACTAACTAAAATAAATGTTGAAGTACTAAAATTATTAAAACAGAAATAAAAATAACTTAAATAGAAATAAAAAACTAATAAAATTAACAAAACCTCATAACATTACTAAAATTGGAGTAAAATTAAAACTGAAAATAAAAAATAAAATACTATATATAAATACAAATAACGTTCATGATCACTGATAAAATTGTTATTAAATTCTACACTTTTTTCTAAATTAAATATAAATAAAAAAACAAAAAAATTAACCGTTTTAAATTTAGCCATTACAACATTATAATGTACAATATAAAAAATGGATATTCATTAGCGGTGTAACATTTCAAATTACTCACGGTTTGGTTTTTAGCACCGTTTTGGTACAGACCAGAATGTGCTATGTTCAGAGAAAAAATAACTACTGTAATAAAAATAAAGAAAATAAGAACAAATATTCTAACTATGAGCAACATAACAAATAAATACAATAGAGCAAAGATTGAAAATAAAATAAACAGTGCTTTTTTCAGGTATCTAACAGTAGTTTTCAGGTACAGAATTTGAATGAAGTAATCAAATGTAAAATAACATTGCATATAATCTCCACTGTATAAGTTAAATAAAGATGAATCATTATTAAAATTAAGCTATTCAGTCATCAGTGAGTGATTATTTCCTTGTCTTTTGTTGTTTGATTAAAGGTGCCCTAGAACCAGTTTTTACAAGATGTAATATAAGTCTAAGGTGTCCCCTGAATGTGTCTGTGAAGTTTCAGCTTCAGATTTTTTTTAATTAATTTTTTTAACTGCCTATTTTGGGGCATCATTAACTACGCACCAATTCAGCGCGTGGCCCCTTTAAATCGCGCGCTCCCTGCCCCCCCGAGATAATCGAGATAAAAAATAATTGTTGCTCTACATAAAGATGGCGTAGGCTATAAGAACATTGCCAAGACCCTGAAACTGAGATGCAGCACGGTGGCTAAGACAATACAGTTGTTTAACAGGACAGGTTACACTCAGAACAGGACTCGCCATGGTCGACCAAAGAAGTTGAGTGCACGTGTTCAGCATCATATCCAGAGTTTGTGTTTGGGAAATAGACGTATGAGTGCTGCCAGCATTGCTGCGGAGGTTGAAGGGGTGGGGGTCAGCCTGTCAGTGCTCAGACCATATGCCGCACACAGCATCAAATTTTTAAATAAAAAAAAAAAAAAAAAAAAAAAAAAAAATTCGCTATGAGCACTTTACTGACATAACTGTGACTTCACTCAGCACTTATACACTGTTGTTCTCATGTTGATTTAATTGATTCTACTACTCTCATTTGTAAGTCGCTTTGGATAAAAGCGTCTGCTAAATGACTAAATGTAAATGTAAATGTAAATCGGTCTGCATGGCGGTCATCCCAGAAGGAAGCCTCTTCTAAAGATGATGCATTATTTGCATGTGTTTTAAAGCCATAACAGTTTAAACTTCTGATATTTGGTTTTCTGAGCGCACACATCTGAAGCACGCGCACAGAAAGCTGGCTGTCAGACGGCGCGTCCCGTGAGTATTAAACTAAGTCCTCTTTCATGTCTTAATTGCACTTAAACTGTCAAATATACATAAGGTTATGTCAAAAACACAAACAAAGTTAACCAGCTTTCTGTGTCTGTGAACGTCAACAGCAGGGAAAGAAATCACGTGTATATTAGATCTGTGTATTAAAGTGACAGCAGCATAATATGCAGTATATATACCTAGTCCTGTATATGCTGTTAATATGAATCAAACAACAAGAGAAAACAGAAAATACCTCACTGCTCTTGATTGAATAACTTTAGTAGCTTTAATAAGAATACGTTCCGTAATTGAATGCTGCTGTTAAATGCTCTGGCAAGAAGATAAACATGGCGGACTGTGTACAGCTCATTCAGGGCAGGGTCTATGCTAATAAGGCAGATTCCGTCGCCATTCATGGGTGGGGCTTATATAAGAGTAGGGGAAAATCTCGAACTGCTCGTTTGGAGAGACAGTTAATGATTTATGGGCATTATAAAAAAAGGAGTGGGTGGATTTTAACCATTATAGACTTGTTCTTTACACATATTGTTCACAAACATCTGTGTTCAAACACCTTATAAAAGTGAATTTTGCATTATACTGTAGGTCCACTTTAAAGCGTTTTTTGACTATGGATGCATGTGAAACTATTGTAGGAGACCTCCAAAACAAAATTAGGAACCTTTAAAACAGCATTATAGGGGCACTTTAATATTATTATATTTTGTAGATGGATATTATGTTTGACAGTTTAACTTGCAATGAACTTGGAACAAAACATCATTAGCAAAGAGCATCTTCAACCAGCACCTTTACAGGCAGTGATTTGGATCCCCCACCACAAAGCCTTCTCATACAGCCAGTACATACAGTGTGTGTACACGTCCCGATAGTCCATATGCTCATAATCAGGGAGGAGCTTCATAAAGCGTCCTGACTTCACCTGCGGGTTCACACCTAGAGAGGTACGCAGGTGAGTGCACCACAGGAAGAGAGGAGAGGCAAAGGAGGACAATAGCTGACACACAAGGCAGTGTGAGAATGTCACTCACATATGCGAGTGAAAATTAATGTTTATACGCCCGGGAGAGTGATGTGTTTCTTTTGTACCTTTGTCTGCTGCCTTGGAGGATAATATTTATTTTATTTTATTACACCTGGCATATTCACACTTTTAAGTCAACTGAATTATATACAGTATCTCACAGAAGTAATAAATATTTTATTATATCTTTTCATGTGACAACACTGAAGAAATGACACTTTGCTACAATGTAAAGTAGTGAGTGTACAGCTTGTATAACAGTGTAAATTTGCTGGCCCCTCAAAATAACTCAACACACAGCCATTAATGTCTAAACCGGTGGCCACAAAAGTGAGTACACCACTAAGTGAAAATGTCCAAATTGGGCTCAATTAGCCATTTTCTCTCCCTGGTGTCATGTGACTCGTTAGTGTTACAAGGTGTGAGGTGTGAATGGGGAGCAGATGTGTTAAATTTGGTGCTATCACTCTCACTCTCATACTGCTCACTAGAAGTTCAACATGGCACCTCATGGCAAAGAACTCTCTGAGGATCTGAAAAAAATTATTGTTGCTCTACATAAAGATGGCGTAGGCTATAAGAAGATTGCCAAGACCCTGAAACTGAGCTGCAGCACGGTGGCTAAGACAATACAGTTGTTTAACAGGACAGGTTACACTCAGAACAGGACTCGCCATGGTCGACCAAAGAAGTTGAGAGCACGTGCTCAGCGTCATATCCAGAGGTTGTGTTTGGGAAATAGACGTATGAGTGCTGCCAGCTTTGCTGCGGAGGTTGAAGGGGTGGGGGTCAGCCTGTCAGTGCTCAGACCATACGCCGCACACTGCATCAAATTGGTCTGCATGGCTGTCATCCCAGAAGGAAGCCTCTTCTAAAGATGATGCACAAGAAAGCCTGCAAAAAGTTTGTTGAAGACAAGCAGACTAAGGACATGGATTACTGGAACCATGTCCTGTGGTCTGATGAGACCAAGATAAACTTATTTGGTTCAGATGGTGTCAAGCGTATGTGGCAGCAACCAGGTGAGGAGTACAAAGACAAGTGTGTCTTGCCTACAGACAAGAATGGTGGTGGGAGTGTCATGGTCTGGGGCTGCATGAGTGCTGCTGGCACTGGGGAGCTACAGTTCATTGAGGGAACCATGAATGAGCAGAGCATGATCCCCTCCCTTCAGAGACTGGGCCGCAGGGCAGTATTCCAACATGATAACGACCCCAAACACACCTCCAAGACGACCACTGCCTTGCTAAAGAAGCTGAGGGTAAAGGTGATGGACTGGCCAAGCATGTCTCCAGACCTAAACCCTATTGAGCATCTGTGGGGCATCCTCAAACGAAAAGTGGAGGAGCGCAAGGTCTCTAACATCCACCAGCTCCATGATGTCGTCATGGAGGAGCGGAAGAGGACTCCATGCCCAAGAGGGTTAAGGCAGTGCTGAAAAAATAAATGGTGGCTACACAAAATATTGACACTTTGGGCCTAATTTAGACATTTTCTCTTTTGGACATTTTCACCAATTTGTGTGTACTCACTTTTGTGGCCAGCGGTTTAGACATTAATGGCTGTGAGTTGAGTTATTTTGAGGGGAAAGCAAATTTACGCTGTTATACAAGCTGTACACTTACTACTTTACATTGTAGCTAGCAATGTGTAATTTCTTCTGTGTTCAATATTTACTTCTGTGAGATACTGTCCACACTGACTTCTGAAGAATCTTTCTCTATAAGCACCAAGCATGCATGTGTTCACCTGTTAAAATAGTTTTGGATTAAACCAACATTAATGCTAAACCTAAACAATCCAGCCAAACAAAGTGGGTTTAATTGACCATTAATCTGTCTTTTGTGAGCTACAATAAATATAAATGCATTTGAGAAAAATGACATGACAAATGACATGGAATGAGGTGGAGCAACAACATTAAATTAACAAATAGATCACATAACGCATAGCACATAACAAAATTACTAAAACTATAATTTAAAAGTAAACAGAAAATATGAAAATTTAATTCAAATCTAATTCAAAATATTGCTATTATTATAATTTAAAAACACTTGTGCTGCTTAATATTTTTCAGGATCCTTTGATGAACAGAAAGTTCAAAAGAGTATGATTATTTATTTGAAAGAGAAATCTTTTGTTACATTATAATGTTTTTACTGTCACTTTTGCTGAATAAAAGTATTTACTTTTTTCTTCAAAAAACAAAAACTCTTACTGACCCAAAATTTATGAATTTTAAGTATTTAAAAGTATTCACAGGGACTAGGGCTGGGCAATATATTGCATGCGATTGTCACGCGCATTTCATCAGATGAATCGCCTTCGATAATTGATATTGCGTAGCTTGTCAGTGATCTACGGTTCTGTCTATTAAATGGCGCTCCATTTGAAAGCAGGTTATGGCGATTTCGAGGTAATCGGGGAACCGGCTTTACTGACGAAATGCGCGTGACAATCGCAGGCGATATATCGCCCAGCCCTAAGAGGGACTGACAAAATAGGTGGCTTTTGTGGTTACAGTAGATTTACTTACGTTTCACATACAGATCTCTGCTCGACACGCCCACAATCTCCATCTTCCGCAGGTCATCTCTCATGCCAAATTCTAAAAGAAGGGGAAAAACTCATGACAAATTGCACCAGCACAACACAAAAATCCTCTGGACCGAAAACCTTTCAACTAACTTACTGGTCTATTCAGTATCTTTCATTTCAGAATAAAATTGAATGCAAATAGTTCCTGTGCAAACTTTTAAGCTGACGATCAACATAATACACAGGTTTACAGTATTCTATACTGTATTCTACTCTGCTTTATTCTATTATTGCAGTAATGTTAGGGGCTGTTAAACAGATTGTTATGTAATAACTGTAAGAACTGACATAAGAAATGTGACACCCTCACAGGGTCACTTAAATGTAATTAAAATACATGAATATGTTATAAGGAGTTTCCCACCAACAATTTTGGCCAATCCTTTGACTTATGCACCAGTCTAGTATGTACATAATGTTATTTATTTAGCACAATTTAACACAAGTTGCCCAAATGTATTTAATTCCATAGCAACACACTGACAGCCAGACTAAAAGTTGAATTTTTTCTATGTGTGCATTTGAAATATCTCAAAAAGAAGCCTACATAGACAGTGCAATTATAAATGCTATGATGCCCAGAATTACTGTAACAGTAACAGTTTTGATTTTATGTTGCATGGATCAAGTGGCTTGAGCACTAAAACTCAGGCTGCTTTGTATCCATACTGTATCCATGTGTATATAAGGATCAAGAACCAGTGAGAAAATTATTAAAAAGGAAAAATCAAGTTTAAAACATAAGCCAAGTTCTCAGAAAATAGAAATGTACTACTTGTGTAAATGTCAGTGTCATACATAAAAAACAAAAAAACAAAAAAAAACATACGATTTTCTAAATGTCTCTTTAAATGATTATGTGTGAATGTACCCAACTCAATCATTATGTGAAAAGGTCAAAATATCTGAAAACAAAATGATGTTTCAGTCATATGGTTCAAAAAATGTCATGTCTGTTGCTCTGTTTTATGGTTTTCTGATCACATGAAATGAAAGCAAACTGGCTTCCAGCAGACCAAAAGTTTTTCAAATATTGTATAAATAATAAATAATTATAAATAATAATAAAAGATTAACTCCTTACAATAACTCTCTCTCTCTCTAATATATATATATATATATATATATATATATATATATATATATATATATATATATATATATATAAATATGTTTATTATATACATATATATATATATATATATATATATATATATATATATATATATATATATATATATATAAATATGTTTATTATATACATATTATATATATATATATATATATATATATATATATATATATATATATATATATATATATATATATGTACGAGAGAGAGAGTGTGTGTGTGTGTATGTGTATGTATATATATCTCGACTGTAAAGAAGAAGACCACTATATAAAAACCCAAATGTTGTTACACATTATTACCCTCTGTGCATCTCCTCCTCCAGATTGTTTCCGTGTTCAGAATCTGCCTGAATTTCTTGCACACGAGCGCCAGGTTAGGCAGCGCAGTGCCGGGTAGAGAGGAGAAGATCTCCACTAGAAGCTCCGGCGGCAGATCCAGCAGTGACTGCGGGTGTGGTGGCCCTGCAGAGTCCACGGAACCTAGTCCACCGGCCCCGCTAGGCCCCGCACCGCGGCTGTTATGACAGCTGCTGCTGCTGCCATCGGGCTCGTCTTTCATTTTGCCCACGACCCTCTCCTCTTCCTCCTCCTCGTCCATATCCATCTCGGAGTCGCTGTCCTGATCCGCCTGGCTGTGCCTCTGCCGCCTCCTGCACCGCCGCGACTGACCCACTCCACAGAGCCTGGCACACACCGCCATCCGTAGCAACATTACATCATCACCGCACAACAACTGCTGTCACCTGCAGTGCTCCTCTGCTGCGTGCGTGCGTACGTACGCTCGCTGCGCGTTACGTGCCAAGGCGTCTTCACGTGACGCCGTCGCTCCGCACGACGCACTTTTTACGTCATTGGAAGCTTAGCAAATGAAGGTTAGCAAGAACATTTAAATTTGTGCAAAAAAATAGTTGAAATAGTAAAAGCTAGGTTCAAAAGCAACAACAAAAATATAAAAAAAGAAAGAATATTTTTCTCGTGATATTTTGTTTTGAAATACCGCACGCTAGCGACATCCGCTGGTCAGATATGCGCAACTGTGACTAGCAGAAATGTAAACATTGGAGACTAAATAGGGAAGAATATGGAAATCAATGGATTTCCCAATTGGTGTTGATTTGTTCGTTTGTATGTGTTTGTTTGTTGTCAGTTTGTTACATTTTCTTGTCTACGCACACCTTACATTGTACTTTTTAACTGAATTTACAGTAGAGTCATAAAAGATCTTCGAGTCAATTGAAAAGAGCTTAGGCCTACATTTGTATTTTGCTTTGTGTTTTCCCAAGTAATTATATTGTCCATCCGCAATAAGCCAGTATCATCTGTTTTTGTAACAAAATTAAACAATGAAAGTTGGGACCAAAATAAATTTGTATATGTAACCTACAACTGAAAAAAAAAAAGTAAGATTAACCTACATTCATCAAATATACGATAGGATTAATAGTGCTAAGGGTCCCTTATTTGCTATTACTCCTTAATATGCCTATCAACTGAAAGTCTTTTATTCAGTAAAATTCTTCAATAAAATACCTGACTGAAACAATAGACGATTGGATCTCATCTAAGCTGAAAAAAACAACAACATACATATGAGTATAAAAGTATAAAAATTATTATCCTGTAGGGGGCGCTAGTCGGCTTAAAAACTTAAAAGTCGAAATATTTTTTTTTTATTTTTATTATTTATTTTTGTTTCACTTGATCGGTTTGTCTATCAAATATGTTTGGTGTAATTTAAAAAAAAAAACCATTAAATAATCGATTGAAGTGATTACTGCACAATGCAACAATATCCTGCAACCAAACAACTATGCACAAGTTTTAACAGTCTGCTCATATAATTTCTACCTTGCGAGTGAGTTAGTAACATTAACATATATAATATAAAACAATATAATAACAAAATAAAATAAAAAAACTTTGATCTTGAAGACGTGTTGTAGTTTATCATGTTGATCATGTTTCAACTTAATTTTCTGTTTCTATAGCAACGAGGAACAAACGAAAGACTTACCTTTGCTGCAATATGGTAAACTACTTTATATGAGCTATATTTTTGTTCAGTTATTCGAACAGATTATATCTATATCTTAGAAGCATGTAATAATAACTGTTTGTTCATCTCTGCTATTCTGTTCATGCTATTTTGTCCAGGCTGAAGTCGAAGACACTTTGAAGAGGATTCACGGCTATAGTGGTGTTATTGGCACAATAGTCGTTAACGGAGAAGGTAACGTAGGCCTGATCATAATTTACCATGGTTGTACTGTAGTAACATTAACTGTTAACGTATATAATATAGTAAAATATAATATAATATATATTTTTTTACATAACTCTACATAGGATAAGTTGTTATTGAGAATGGATAATAATAATATAATATTTTACAAAACTCTAACTTACATAGGATAAGCTGGTATAACGTTACAGAATGGATAATAATAAAATATAATGTAATATAATATAATATAATATTTTAGAAACCTCTACATAGGATAAGCTAATATAACATCAGAGAATAGATAATAATATAATATAATATAATATAACATAATATAATATAATATAATATAATATAATATAATATAATATAATATAATATAATATATTAATATTTTACAAACATCTATTTAGGATAAGCTGATATAATGTTAGAGAATGGATAATAATATAATATAATATAGTATAGTATAATATTTTACAAACCTCTGCATAGGATAAGCTGATATATAATGTTAGAGAATAAATTATAATAAAATATAAGGTAATATAATATAATGTAATGTAATATTTATAATAATAATATAATATAATATTTTACAAACCTCTACATAAGCTGGTATAATGTTAGAGAATGGATAATAATATAATATAATTTTTATAATAATAATATAATAAATAATATAATAATAATATAATATAATATTTTACAAAGCTCTACATAGGATAAGCTGCTATAGAGAATGGATAATAATGTAATGTAATATAATATAATATATAATATTTTACAAAACTCTACATAGGATAAGTTGGTATCGAGAATGGATAATATAATATAATATAATATAATATAATATAATATAATATAATATAATATAATATAATATAGTAAAATATAATATGGTAGATTTATAGAAATAATCAACAATAGTGAGGAAGAAACTGATTTTGCATTAGGATTTATTAGGATTAAGCAGCAGGTTTGGCTGCTGTTTATTATGATAAATGCTAGAAGTCTGAAACTTGTAGTCTCTTTTAGCCATAGTTCCACTGATCTTAACCTGGTCATTTTCAGGCATTCCCATCAGAACAACACTAGACAACTCAACGACGGTGCAGTATGTAGGACTACTGCATCAGCTGACTATGAAAGCCAGGAGTACCGTCAGAGACATCGACCCCCAGAATGACCTGACATTTCTACGCATCAGGTCCAAGAAACACGAGATCATGGTGGCACCAGGTGGGTCAGCGCATTATCAGCCCATCTCTATTATCAGGCTGTTAAACGCTTTTATAGCTCTCACCTTTTTCCCATTTTCCTCCAGATAAAGAATTCCTGTTCATCGTCATCCAAAGCCCATCTGAATAGATGACATACTCATTAAATTATATTAATTAAAACGTAAATTTGTTTGTACACTGTCCTAAACAAGTATAACATTTCGTCTATTGAATGTATCTTTTGAAATAATCCAATTTTCGTTTTAAATTATAACATTTGATTGTGCAATGTGATTGATTGCATGTAAAGTCATCAATAAATAAGTGAATTGTTGTCTTTATTATGGAGTATGTGTGTTTAAGATCTTTTGAATGTAAACTTCCGTATGTAAAGTTTCTATGGCCTCTTGACAGTTTTGCTATGGGGCTGATATATATATATATATATATATATATATATATATATATATTTTGCACCAGTATATTTAATTTTATATACTAATAATGGAAACTGGTATTTAATTACTATCATTTATAATATATATAAATTATCTTTCGTACAGTTATTATTATTATTATTATACTATATGAATTAATTATTATATTCATATATAATAATTACTATAAAATTACTTTTATTATATTCAAATATTATTGTTGTTGTTGTTGTTGTTATATCTAAATATAGTTCATATTATTTCCACCAGATGGCAGTAGTTCAAGCAGACGCTCTGTATTTCTGCTCATTTGCCTCTCTGATGAATGGCTGGTTTAATCGGTTGTGACAGTGGCGCTCTGGTTTATTGTGCTCTTACTGTAGTAGTACTAATGTAATTAGGTGTATATTCACATCTTCTAAATTACACCATAAAAACAGAAAGCACATTTAATAGAAATATATGCTGGATAAAAATGGTTATCAAATTTGGTCAGAGTGGTGGATTTACAGGTTTGGCTGGTTCATATGTTTGAGCTCCATTACATCCAGCTGATTTGCCTGTTGTGTTGTCTTGTGTTTCAGTGTATGTTTTTGCCTGAGGGTCAGTGTTATCTTTTGAAAAGAACAATATAGCCAGAACGTTTGTGCTCTAATTACTCTAACACAATAATTTCCTTTCCTTTCTGCCTTAAGCTTTTTTTATGGTTGCAGGTCTACGGGTCTTTACCCCAGTAAATCTATAAAAGGCAATTTCCATGAATAGGGTGGCCTACAAATTGACATGACCGACTGAATGAATAAGTAAATAAATAAATAAGGCCACAAATTCCATGTTCATGTCAAACATAAAATAAAAATGAGGTATGAAAAATAGAGTTTAATAGTGGTCTTGTTTTTTGTCATTTTCAGCAGCATCCAACAACATATATGCTAGAATATGCTAGTTGTAGAAAATCCTTCTATGTTTTGTAATAATAATAATTGTTATTATTATATAAATTGTAGAAAATCTTTCCATTTTGTGGAAAATTATTACTATTATTATTGTTGTTGTTGTTATAGATAATTTACTATATCACAAATATAACTAATAACTACATCAATGCTATTTAATTAATTATTTAAGTACTATTATTTATAATAAAATAATAACCTTAATAATAATAATAGTAATTAAAAATCATTTTATCATCATCATCATTATTATTAATAATAATAATTAATTTACTACTAATAAGAATGATTTTAGTTGCTGTTCTCGCTAATTTTATTACAGTTTTTTCCAATTGCTAACACACTAAAATGACATGCACAGCACAATTATTTAAACTGACACACAGAGAGCAAAACTTCTTCTCAAGTCTCCAAAAGTCTAAACACCTTTTCTGTTTTACACACATTTTTCATTTCAAAATAGCACTTTTTAAATTCACTAAATACAGTTCTCTGCATAAGACACAACAATCTGACATAAAGTCACATGTTTGCCATTTCAAAACACTGCCATTCAAAATGACACTACATGAGCTAATTGGCCAATTACATGTGCCACCTGGCCAAACACCTCAGTGGTTAATTGTTAACACTTCAATCAGGATGTAAGCACTATGAAAAGACCACAGGTGAGAACCTTTTTTTTTTACAACAACAATGGAAGACATTGCAGAGAGAGGAAGAGGAAGAGGAAGAGGGAGGTTGAGAATAAGAGGGGGAGGAAGAGTGAGAGGTAGGGGTAGAGCAGGTAGAGGAGTTCATGGCCAAAGAAGACAAACACTTTCAAATGAAATCTGAGCAACCTTAGTAGATCATGTCATCAACCATGGGTTGACAATGCGTGAGGCTGGACAGAGAGTGCAGCCAAACTTGAGCCGTTTTACTGTCGCCTCTGTCATCCGGACCTTTAGACTGGAGAACAGGTATGTAACCAAAATTTCATGTAGTACACATGTAGTATACCCCATGTCATAGTGTATCAGTTGGGTGACACCTGTTTACTTGGTGTATGACATCAGCCATTCATGAACTGTACAAGTTTCCTGTACAATGTACTCTACTGTGGGGGAAAATATTTAGGCTGCATTGTCCAAGCCCTATATATATTTTTATTTTATTTTTTCTAAAGGACTGAGAGACGACACCATGGTGGAGGAAGGGGCCAAATGTTCACCGGGGTACAGGAAGCTGCCATTGTAAACTTGGTTTTGGAAAATAATGAAATCAGATTAGGAGAAATTCAAAGCCACATCATCCAAGACAACACCTTATTCAACAACATTCAACGAGTTAGTCTGTCCACATTGGCTCGCATTCTCAAGCGAAACCAAATCAGAATGAAACAACTTTATAAGGTGCCGTTTGAGAGAAACTCTCAAAGAAACAAAGAGTTCAGACGAGCATATGTGGATGTAAGTACTATATTGACTGCAGTACACTACACACAACATTGTTTCCCAGTGTACTGGATAACACCATATTGAGTGATTTTTGTTCTTTGTTTTCAGGGAGTACTGGAAATGGATGCTCATGCAATCCCACATGAGTTCATCTTTATAGATGAGGCTGGGTTCAACCTAGCAAAGACCAGAAGAAGAGGGAGAAACCTCATTGGCCACAGAGCCATTATAGATGTTCCTGGCCAACGTGGTGGGAACATCACAATGTGCGCTGCCATCTCCAATATGCATGGTGTCCTCCACCGTCATGCCAAACTTGGACCATACAACACAGCCCATATTCTCACATTTCTGGACAGACTTCACAACATTCTCATACCACCAGAGCGTATGAATGATGCAGACCATCAAAGAAACCGGTACGTTGTAGTATGGGACAACGTGAGCTTTCATCGTGCAGCCCCAGTCCAAAACTGGTTTGCTGACCACCCAACATTTCTCGTGCAATACCTCCCACCATACTCACCATTTCTGAACCCCATAGAAGAATTCTTTTCGGCATGGCGGTGGAAGGTATACGACCGGCAGCCCTTTGTGCGCATGCCTCTTGTGCAGGCCATGGAAGAGGCATGTGATGAGATTGATGTGGGTGCAATTCAGGGATGGATAAGGCACTCAAGGCGCTTCTTCCCTCGATGTCTGGCAAGGGAAGATATTGCCTGTGATGTTGACGAGGCGTTGTGGCCAGACCCGGCTGTGCGGCAAGATGCTGCCTAATTATTTTTCTTGCCTTTTTTTTTTTTACTGTAATATATTTTTTTTCAGAAATTTTCTTTTTCAGTTTACTTTTTTTGTAAGAATATTTTTGTTCAGTCCCATGTAAATATATCTGCTGTGCTTATGTTGTACTGACTTGTTTACTGTAGTGAAGGAAAAAAAATAAAAATGTTGCAACAGCATGTGTGTGTATCTGCAAATATTTCTGTGCATGTGAACAATCTGATACATATTTTAGTATTATGGCAAAGCATGCTAAAGATGGGTGTGCTTTTCATTATGCCCAACAGTGTGTAGGTGGTTAGGCAAAAATCTGGTAATATGAATGAAGTGTGTGCCATTTCATGCAAAAGTTTGATTTTGATAATGCTCTGTGTAGTTTCGGTTGCAGTGCTTCATTTTGCAGGATATATGAGGTATTTTGCAGTTTGGGTGTGTGGTTTTGTGAATTGTGTTAAGTGTTTTGATAAAACCAGACTAGTTTGAAAAATTGTGTGTTAGCAATTGGAAAAAACTGTAATATTATTAATTATAATAATAGTACTACTAATAATATTTTACAGTTTTTTACGATTGCTTAAGCACAATTTTGAAAACAGGGCCCGGTTTGTCAAAACACTACACACAATTAACACAACCCTACACCAAAGTAGCACAACACTTCAGATCATTTGCAAAATGAAACACTTCATTCAAAACTTTACATTAATTTACAGTTTTTTCCAATTGCTAACACACAATTTTTCAAACTAGTCTGGTTTTATCAAAACACTTAACACAATTCACAAAACCACACACCCAAACTGCAAAATACCTCATATATCCTGCAAAATGAAGCACTGCAACCGAAACTACACATAACATTATCAAAATCAAACTTTTGCATGAAATGGCACACACTTCATTCATATTACCAGATTTTTGCCTAACCACCTACACACTGTTGGGCATAATGAAAAGCACCCCCATCTTTAGTATGCTTTGCCATAATACTAAAATATGTATCAGATTCTTCACATGCACAGAAATATTTGCAGATACACACACATGCTGTTGCAACATTTTTATTTTTTTTCCTTCACTACAGTAAACAAGTCAGTACAACATAAGCACAGCAGATATATTTACATGGGACTGAACAAAAATATTCTTACAAAAAAAGTAAACGGAAAAAGAAAATTTCTGAAAAAAAATATATTACAGTAAACAAAAAAAAAAAAAACAAAAAAAAGGCAAGAAAAATAATTAGGCAGCATCTTGCCGCACAGCCGGGTCTGGCCACAACGCCTCGTCAACATCACAGGCAATATCTTCCCTTGCCAGACATCGAGGGAAGAAGCGCCTTGAGTGCCTTATCCATCCCTGAATTGCACCCACATCAATCTCATCACATGCCTCTTCCATGGCCTGCACAAGAGGCATGCGCACAAAGGGCTGCCGGTCGTATACCTTCCACCGCCATGCCGAAAAGAATTCTTCTATGGGGTTCAGAAATGGTGAGTATGGTGGGAGGTATTGCACGAGAAATGTTGGGTGGTCAGCAAACCAGTTTTGGACTGGGGCTGCACGATGAAAGCTCACGTTGTCCCATACTACAACGTACCGGTTTCTTTGATGGTCTGCATCATTCATACGCTCTGGTGGTATGAGAATGTTGTGAAGTCTGTCCAGAAATGTGAGAATATGGGCTGTGTTGTATGGTCCAAGTTTGGCATGACGGTGGAGGACACCATGCATATTGGAGATGGCAGCGCACATTTTGATGTTCCCACCACGTTGGCCAGGAACATCTATAATGGCTCTGTGGCCAATGAGGTTTCTCCCCCTTCTTCTGGTCTTTGCTAGGTTGAACCCAGCCTCATCTATAAAGATGAACTCATGTGGGATTGCATGAGCATCCATTTCCACTACTCCCTGAAAACAAAGAACAAAAATCACTCAATATGGTGTTATCCAGTACACTGGGAAACAATGTTGTGTGTAGTGTACTGCAGTCAATATAGTACTTACATCCACATATGCTCGTCTGAACTCTTTGTTTCTTTGAGAGTTTCTCTCAAACGGCACCTTATAAAGTTGTTTCATTCTGATTTGGTTTCGCTTGAGAATGCGAGCCAATGTGGACAGACTAACTCGTTGAATGTTGTTGAATAAGGTGTTGTCTTGGATGATGTGGCTTTGAATTTCTCGTAATCTGATTTCATTATTTTCCAAAACCAAGTTTACAATGGCAGCTTCCTGTACCCCGGTGAACATTTGGCCCCTTCCTCCACCATGGTGTCGTCTCTCAGTCCTTTAGAAAAAATAAAATAAAAATATATATAGGGCTTGGACAATGCAGCCTAAATATTTTCCCCCACAGTAGAGTACATTGTACAGGAAACTTGTACAGTTCATGAATGGCTGATGTCATACACTAAGTAAACAGGTGTCACCCAACTGATACACTATGACATGGGGTATACTACATGTGTACTACATGAAATTTTGGTTACATACCTGTTCTCCAGTCTAAAGGTCCGGATGACAGAGGCGACAGTAAAACGGCTCAAGTCTGTCCAGCCTCACGCATTGTCAACCCATGGTTGATGACATGATCTACTAAGGTTGCTCTGATTTCATTTGAAAGTGTTTGTCTTCTTTGGCCATGAACTCCTCTACCTGCTCTTTAACAATTAACCACTGAGGTGTTTGGCCAGGTGGCACATGTAATTGGCCAATTAGCTCATGTAGTGTCATTTTGAATGGCAGTGTTTTGAAATGGCAAACATGTGACTTTATGTCAGATTGTTGTGTCTTATGCAGAGAACTGTATTTAGTGAATTTAAAAAGTGCTATTTTAAAATGCAAAATGTGTGTAAAACAGAAAAGGTGTTTAGACTTTTGGAGACTTGAGAAGAAGTTTTGCTCTCTGTGTGTCAGTTTAAATAATTGTGCTGTGCATGTCATTTTAGTGTGTTAGCAATTGGAAAAAACTGTAACAAAACCCAACTTTGACACCGTAAGGAACACACATGGTTCATACATCCTGATTCTGTTTGATTCATTTACACACTGCTGTGCTCAATCTTAAACACTTGTAACTTTTATACTTTTCCAATGATATAGTCTGGGTTTGATTTTTTCAGAGATATTGTTAGAGTAAAGTACTTGAATATATATATATATATATATATATATATATATATATATATATATATATATATATATATATATATATATATAAACACAAGATAAGTACTGCACATTGATGAAAATATTTATTTCTCACCACATTGTAAAAAGCTGGATCTGGCCATAGCGCTTCATCCACATCTCAGGCGATGTCCTTTCACGCAAGACAGCGAGGGAAGAATCTTCTTGAAAGGTGAATCCATCCTTGCACAGATCCTGCATCAGTTTGGTCAGGCTTTCTCCATGGCTTGAATGAGGCATATCCTGACACAGGGCTGGAGATTGTAAACCTTCCGTGCCAAAAAAAACAACAAACAAACAAAAAACTCCTCAATGGGTTTAAGGAAGGAACCGTATGGTGGGATGTATTGGAGTGAAAATTGTGAATGCTAATGAAACCAGTTTTTTGACCAGGGCAGATAGGTGGAAATTTACATTGTCCCATATGACAGTGTATCTCATCTGCTCTGCATCCATTTGGTCTTCTGCTGTGACGATTTTGTGCAGTCTGTCTGAAATGTGAATATGTGGGCCGTGTTGTAAGAGCCTAAGTTGGCATGCTGGTGGAGGACCACATTCTGCGTGATTGCAACATACATTGGGATGTTACCACCGCGTTGTCCCGGGACATTCAAAATGATTCTAAATTATGTTTCTCCCTCTCCCTCTTACTGCAACATTGCCTTTCATTTTGATGAAGACTCATAAACTCACATTTTGCCTTTTTATAGTACTATAGCACCTGATTGTTGAGTTTACAGTAAAGCACCTGAGTGTCTTCACACCTGACGGCTGTGTTTGATCAATTGGTTTATAGGGTTGGTATTTTGGAAAGCAGTGTCTTGAAATGGCAAAGAAGTGACATTATGTTAGATTTCTGTGTCTAATGTAGAGAAGTGTGTTTAGTGTTGTGCAAAACAATGTGTGTAGTGTTTTGCAAAAAGTGTGAGGCTGAGAATGTGCTTATAGTTGTGCAGATCTAGCGTTGTGTTTTGCTCCTTGAGTGTAAGGTTTTGCTAATTGTGGGAAAAGTTTAATTTTAGTGTGTAAGCAATCGTAAAAAACTGTAATAGGTTGTAGAAAACCTCTAATATTGTATTAATTATTATATATTTATTATATATTATTTATAATAAAGAATGTATAATAAATATATAATAATTATTATATAAAATATATAATAATTACTATAAACAATTATTATTATTTTTAATAATAATAATGAAGTTTTTTCTCAAACGATTTGACACATTTCTCCAAACTCAGGTCACTGTTCTCAAAACAGTTAACACTAATCTGAACACTTTGTAATTGTCCTAAACAGGTTATAAATTTCCTTCATTTCATGCTAATTTTAAATCACATGCATCATTTTCTCAAAACACTGTGCACAAAATTCCCAAATGTTTTCACAGTAGTTCATACATCCAACCAAAACTTTAATATATCAGGCAAAAACAATTGCAGCTCTTTTTATTGGTTTTACAAAACTCACAGTAATTTGTGCACCATTTTTCCAAACACAACAAACAAAACTCTGTTATTTGTTAAAATCTCAGTTGTGCTTAGAATGTTCTCAGTTAGCTCCAAATAAATATCTGCTGAGTTAGTAAAACACACAAAACAAGAATTGCAAATTTCCTAATTGTTTAAACAGCTATCTCAATTACAAAAATTATAAAAGGGGAAAGAAAAACAACAACAAAAAGAAAAAGAATGGAAAATTTAGAGATGTAAGAGTGAGCGGTTTTGGAGAGGATAGAGGAATGGTAATACTGAGAGGGAGATGAGGGGAAAGGAATAGATATAGGAAGAGGAGATGGCGCAAGAAGGGTTGAGGATGTAGGAGAAGCAAGAAGAGCTGAGGATGTAGGAAGAGGAGAAGAGGGAGAAGAGATGGTAGAGTGGAAGGCAATGGTATTAGTGGAAAAAGCAAGAGAAGAAAATAGAAAAAGACATGGACAGAGGGAAAGAGAAGAGCAAGGTGTAAGAGGAAGGATGAGAGGTAGACGAAGAGGGTACAGATGAGTTTCACATGAAATCATAGCCAACCTAATTGCCTGTGTCATAAATTATGTTTTTTCCTTGAGATAAGCTGGACAGATAGTTCAGCCCAATACAAACATTGTGCCACAGTCAATGTCCCTGGACACCAAGTGCTCCAGTCCACTGATGGTGTGGCACACAACGCTGTCTTGGGGCCGCACAACACGGAAAGGCTTCTAAATTCTTCAAACTCCCTCAATGAAATCAACTTTCCACAGGGTGTTCAGGAGCAAACTGAGCGAAACTGTGTAGTTGTGAGACAATGTCCACTTCCACCATTCAGCACTGGTGCAAGAGTGGTTTGAGCATCATCCATATTTCAGGATGGTGTTCCTTCCAGCATATTCTTCTCTTGGAGATGGAAAGCATATGATCACAACCCTTACAAGTCTTCTTCAAGTGATGGAAGAGGCTTGTGGAGAAGTTGAGGCACAAGGATGGATCCAACATTCACTGCTTTTTTTCCCACGATGCATGACTCGTGAAAATATATGCTGAGATGTTGATTTGCCAAATTCTTTGGCCAGATGTAAATGAGAGGCAAGATCTATAAAGTTAATTGATTCAATGATTACACTACATTTATTTATTTACTTATTTATTTTTTGCTAAAACTCATCGTTATACAACTAAACTTGTCATTAAAGAACTTTGAAGAACGCGATTAAAGAAGAAGAAAAACGTATTTTCATTCATGTATTTGTGTATCTACAGCTGAATTTGTTTTCAAATCAACAGAGAACACATTTGTAGTTTTATTTATTTTTGATGAATTCATTAATAGAGAAAACTGCAGAGCTTCATTATGCAGTGAATACTGAACTGTTTTCAGTGTGTTTAGTTTGCTGTGTTAATTGTTTTGAGAGCAACTTCATTCATTTGGAGAAATGTGTCAAATCGATTGAGAAAAAGTGTAATATCATAAATAATTATTATCCAGACATTATTTTATTATTTATGAAAATAATAAAACCTATTAAATTACTTTTACTAATCTCATTTTAATGACAAAAAAAAAACTATTTAATTGTATCCTACATTTGCATTGAATGCAGTCTTGTTAATATTTGGTTTCAATAATTTGGTTTCAATATTTAAACAAATTACATTCAGAAGATCAACATTTCAACCCTCTTTACTTGAAGAACCAAATCTAGATATAAATGTTGCAAAATTTTGAATATTTTGTCAAAAATAAATCAAATTAAATAAAACAAAAAATAATAAAATTAAAAAAAAAAAAATCTACTGGAAAAAGTGTTAAACTCTGACATCTGGAGCTCTTCTAGCTTACCTGATGCATGTTTGCTGAGAGGATGGAGTCAGTGAGAGCGACTCTGCCGATCACTGCTGGCCTGACTTGACTGACCTCTGTTCGGCTTCCATCTGCTGTCTGTTTTACATGCCCAGCGCTGCCAATTGGCACTCTCAGCACGGGGCAGAAAGCCAGCAGGTGGGCACGGATCGCATGTTCTGAGACCAGCCCCTGTGCACAGCCCCGTGAAGGAGTGTGTGCGTGCAGGATAATTAAGCAGAGGATTAATGATTGGGCTAATAACAGCATATTAGCCTTGTCTGTTTATGCACATGAAGGTGTTTGTGCACTTATGTTATATCATTTAGCACTTAAAAATAAAAAGTAATGTGCTTGCGGCCCTGTGTTTCTATTAAATATCTGGTGTTAGTGAGAACAATAGTGTGGTCAAAGGCTAGTTTCAGTGAGAGAGGAGAGCTTTGAGAAGACGCGGCTTGGACTTCATTGAATGACAATAAAGTACAGTTAATTTACTTAGTGATCTGACTTACAATATTGTCCAAAGTCGGGCAGAAACTTAACAGAAAATATAAAAAAGTATTTTCAGTATTCAAATGGATAAAACAACAAGAATCATTTTAAGAATAGCAGCAATATGACCCTTGACCCTTCTGGTGACAGGTGTAGGATTCTCCAGCAGCTCTGTAATGACTTTAGTGCTTTACCTGCTAATCTGACAGCTGTTATGAGAACAGGTGATATGCTGCAGTGCAGGACACTCGAGACCTGCTTATCTGAACCTGCTCTTACAGGATTAAACACTCACAAGAATCTCACGTCATGGGTGCCACTGTCTTCATATACTGTAATCATATTATGTGGTTCAGTGGAGCCAGTTCTGGAATATTTCGAATTAAAAAAAAAAAAGTTCTAATGAGAGTGTTGCAATAAAATTAGTTACACAGGTTATAGAAGTGACCCTCTCGTAACATATTTATGATGCCATTTATTACTAAGAGGAACAAACATTGCATCAACAATCTCATGAAACCTGTCAAGGTAGCAGTATTGTTATTGTTAACTACATTTTTGTAAACTGAAATAAAGTAAAATAAACTGAAATATAAATATTAGATAAAAAAAATTAAACTAAAGAAAAGGTTTTGAAATTTTGCCTTGGAAAATAACTAAAAAAAGTACTAAAATGACTAACTGTAATAAAAATAAATTATAACTATTTAGAATTGTTTTTTTTTTTAAAAAAAGAAAAACTAATAAAAATTATAATAGAACAACTAAATTACTAAAACAAACTAGAATTAAAATGAAAACTGAAAATATAATAAAAGTGAATTCAAAATATTAATAAAAACTATAAAAGTATATAAAAAATACTAAAATAACACTACAAGGTTGTAGTTCCAAAGAATATTTTGAAAAAAAAAATATAATTCATTATTGTATAATGAAAAAATAAAAATAATTTGAAAGTGTATTTTTTTACAGGTTTAAGGTTTTACATAATTCTACAGCAGAAAATCATATAGTAATGTCAAAATTTAGTAAAAACAAAAAACAAAAATCGAATTGATATTTAATTTATTGCAGCAATTTTTAAAATTTTTTAAATAAATTAAAAATAATTAATGATGTGAGCTTTAATCGAAATCACATACCCATTTAAATCAATAAATTAATTTCTCATTGACATAATACACAAAACAAACTCATTATCATTTATGCTAAATAAAAATGATATATTATCTGAACTGTTAAGCATTTATTATTATTATTATTATTATCATTATATTAATAATAATACAATCGGTAATAATAATAAATATTATTATTATATTATTATATATATTATATGAAGTATATTATTTAATTAATTAAATTATTAATTATTTAAATATTATTTATTAATTATTCATTTTTAATGATGAGTATTATTATTAATAATAAACATTAAAAACACAAGCTAATCTGACAAGAATAATAGGGAATTACAAAGAAAAATGAAAAAGCAATACTTTTTTATTGTTATGGAAATAATTTCACATTATGCAAATTCTTAATGGCTATCATAATCATTAATTTTTAATTTTCTTTTTTTTTTTCAATTATGGGTGAAATTTGTCTCAGAAATGTTCTTGTGTTTTTGTGAGGTTCATCCATACTGTATATCATATAAAGTCTCAGACTCAGTGAGAACCTCCTTCCTCTCCAACAACAAATACACAATCCACAAGGCTATCCGAATGATCCAAGACCTCTCCCAGAAATCATAGTCACCATCTAAAACTGGATTTGACCTGTAGTTTTATCACTACAAACAGTGGCCATCACACTAATCACTTTATTACACCTACTGTACATTTACCAGCTCATTCTCCAGCACTGTGTGACAGCTGTCATGTTTATATTCTCAGGGACTGTCTAGCAGCTGTCATGTTTACTCTTACCACCTCAGACTAATGGTCACTGTGTTCTCAGAACTGTTTACAAGACAGTCATGGACCATATGGACCTGTAAAAGAAAAAGTCCTTTACACACTTTATGCAGTGTCATATTGTGATGTGTGTACTTTGTGTAGGTTTATACACATTGTGTATCAGGCTGAATCTTATAATGAATTGTGTTTACTGTGTCATGTTGAATATTGTTCTGAATATTTCATGTCGCAAAACATGTCCTGTCTCATGCTATGTTGTTGTATCATTGTGTTCTTTGTTCCGGTTTGAATATCACAAAACCTGTCAAGAATATATACAGGTCATATTTCAACCCGAAATCTGAAGACAGCAAACAAGAAATTATATTTTGCTTTTTGAAAATTAAGCATATTTTGTGTTTTACAATGTGACATAATTTTTGTGACTGTTACAGTTTTTTTCGATTGCTAAACGACAGTGAGCACAACTGGAGCTACATGTGCAAAACTTTAACTACAGTCTGCACCACCAACAGTCACCTGAGCTAAACAGTTAACACATGGCTCAAAACAGGCTCAGTGCAGCCAAACACTGTGCACAACCCTCACTGTGATAACACACACTGTCACTCAGAACACACTGAGAGGAAAAACACTAGCATCAAACACCAACAAAGAAAATACAAACTTTTCATCTTTACAGTTTGAACAATTCCAGTGACTTCATACAAAGTAGTATTTTCTTCAAAGAAAAGAGTGACATTCTGTCACATGATTTATTCAAATTTTTAGAACCTAATTCTTTAAGGTAAATGAAAATTAGCAGTTTGCTTCAATAGTCTGTAGTAATTTACGGAATTACAGTAATGAGTTACATATATATGTGTGTGTGTGTGTGTTCACTAACAAGTCTAAAACAAGACACCTGCTTTCAGCTGAAATTGCAATGTTTGAAAGGCACAAGGATGAAATCTATTCTGTTTTGAATGTGTGGTTCACAGTTTTGACAGCAGTGTGTTAGCATTTGAACAAAGTGCTGTAAATCCACAGTGTTGTGCAGGTTGTGGTTAAAGTCATGGGATAAGTGTGTAGAGTTTTGAAAACTGTGTTCAAGCAATGAAAAACGAACTAGAGTTTGGTCCACATGAACTGCTGCTGTGCAGACTGTAGTTAGAGTTTTGCACATGTGACTCCAGTTGTGCCCACTGTCGTTTAGCAATCGAAAAAAACTGTAAAATATAGCATGTTTAATAGAATAGAATAGAATAGAATAGAATAGAATAGAATAGAATAGAATAGAATAGCAGTTGTGGCCTAATGGTTAGAGAGTCAGAATGGTAAACCAAAAGTTGTGGGTTTGAGTCTCAGTACCGAGGGGCCCACTTCTCTGTGTGTGTGTGTGTGTGTGTGTGTGTGTGTGTAGGTGTGTGTGTGTGTGTGGGGGGGGGGGGGGGTGTGTGTAGGTGTGGGTGGGGGTGTGGGGGTGTGGGGGTGTGTGTGTGTGTGTGTGTGTGTGTGTGTGTGTGTGTGTGTGTGTGTGTGTGTGTGTGTGTGTGTGTGTGTGTGTGTGTGTTTATATTACATTGTGGGGACCCCACGATGTAATATAAACCTGAGTTCACCTACATCGTGGGGACCAGCCACCGGTCCCCTCAATGTAAATTACAGTTTTTTCCAATTGCTAACACACAATTTTTCAAACTAGTCTGGTTTTATCAAAACACTTAACACAATTCACAAAACCACACACCCAAACTGCAAAATACCTCATATATCCTGCAAAATGAAGCACTGCAACCGAAACTACACAGAGCATTATCAAAATCAAACTTTTGCATGAAATGGCACACACTTCATTCATATTACCAGATTTTTGCCTAACCACCTACACACTGTTGGGCATAATGAAAAGCACCCCCATCTTTAGTATGCTTTGCCATAATACTAAAATATGTATCAGATTGTTCACATGCACAGAAATATTTGCAGATACACACACATGCTGTTGCAACATTTTTATTTTTTTTCCTTCACTACAGTAAACAAGTCAGTACAACATAAGCACAGCAGATATATTTACATGGGACTGAACAAAAATATTCTTACAAAAAAAGTAAACTGAAAAAGAAAATTTCTGAAAAAAAAATATATTACAGTAAAAAAAACAAAACAAAAAAAAAGGCAAGAAAAATAATTAGGCAGCATCTTGCTGCACAGCCGGGTCTAGCCACAACGCCTCGTCAACATCACAGGCAATATCTTCCCTTGCCAGACATCGAGGGAAGAAGCGCCTTGAGTGCCTTATCCATCCCTGAATTGCACCCACATCAATCTCATCACATGCCTCTTCCATGGCCTGCACAAGAGGCATGCGCACAAAGGGCTGCCGGTCGTATACCTTCCACCGCCATGCCGAAAAGAATTCTTCTATGGGGTTCAGAAATGGTGAGTATGGTGGGAGGTATTGCACGAGAAATGTTGGGTGGTCAGCAAACCAGTTTTGGACTGGGGCTGCACGATGAAAGCTCAAGTTGTCCCATACTACAACGTACCGGTTTCTTCGATGGTCTGCATCATTCATACGCTCTGGTGGTATGAGAATGTTGTGAAGTCTGTCCAGAAATGTGAGAATATGGGCTGTGTTGTATGGTCCAAGTTTGGCATGACGGTGGAGGACACCATGCATATTGGAGATGGCAGCGCACATTGTGATGTTCCCACCACGTTGGCCAGGAACATCTATAATGGCTCTGTGGCCAATGAGGTTTCTCCCTCTTCTTCTGGTCTTTGCTAGGTTGAACCCAGCCTCATCTATAAAGATGAACTCATGTGGGATTGCATGAGCATCCATTTCCAGTACTCCCTGAAAACAAAGAACAAAAATCACTCAATATGGTGTTATCCAGTACACTGGGAAACAATGTTGTGTGTAGTGTACTGCAGTCAATATAGTACTTACATCCACATATGCTCGTCTGAACTCTTTGTTTCTTTGAGAGTTTCTCTCAAACGGCACCTTATAAAGTTGTTTCATTCTGATTTGGTTTCGCTTGAGAATGCGAGCCAATGTGGACAGACTAACTCGTTGAATGTTGTTGAATAAGGTGTTGTCTTGGATGATGTGGCTTTGAATTTCTCGTAATCTGATTTCATTATTTTCCAAAACCAAGTTTACAATGGCAGCTTCCTGTACCCCGGTGAACATTTGGCCCCTTCCTCCACCATGGTGTCGTCTCTCAGTCCTTTAGAAAAAATAAAAAAATATATATAGGGCTTGGACAATGCAGCCTAAATATTTTCCCCCACAGTAGAGTACATTGTACAGGAAACTTGTACAGTTCATGAATGGCTGATGTCATACACTAAGTAAACAGGTGTCACCCAACTGATACACTATGACATGGGGTATACTACATGTGTACTACATGAAATTTTGGTTACATACCTGTTCTCCAGTCTAAAGGTCCGGATGACAGAGGCGACAGTAAAACGGCTCAAGTTTGGCTGCACTCTGTCCAGCCTCACGCATTGTCAACCCATGGTTGATGACATGATCTACTAAGGTTGCTCAGATTTCATTTGAAAGTGTTTGTCTTCTTTGGCCATGAACTCCTCTACCTGCTCTACCCCTACCTCTCACTCTTCCTCCCCCTCTTATTCTCAACCTCCCTCTTCCTCTTCCTCTTCCTCTCTCTGCAATGTCTTCCATTGTTGTTGTAAAAAAAAAGGTTCTCACCTGTGGTCTTTTCATAGTGCTTACATCCTGATTGAAGTGTTAACAATTAACCACTGAGGTGTTTGGCCAGGTGGCACATGTAATTGGCCAATTAGCTCATGTAGTGTCATTTTGAATGGCAGTGTTTTGAAATGGCAAACATGTGACTTTATGTCAGATTGTTGTGTCTTATGCAGAGAACTGTATTTAGTGAATTTAAAAAGTGCTATTTTGAAATGCAAAATGTGTGTAAAACAGAAAAGGTGTTTAGACTTTTGGAGACTTGAGAAGAAGTTTTGCTCTCTGTGTGTCAATTTAAATAATTGTGCTGTGCATGTCATTTTAGTGTGTTAGCAATTGGAAAAAACTGTAATTAATAAAAATACTAAATTATGTTTTTGTGAGAAAATAAAGGTGTGCACAGTTTCCTGTGATGGTTAGGTTTAGGGGTAGGGGTAGCGTAGGGGGATAGAAAGTACGGTTTGTACAGTATAAAATGCATTGCGGCCTATGGAAAGTCCCCACAATTCACAAAAACAAACATTTCATTCAAACTTTCTTTCAAAAATAATATTTTTTAGAGGTTTGGTGTTCTGTTAGGTGCCTTGGTTGTAGTGAATCGCACGAACAGGAAAATACTAGAATAAGACTTTAATATAGATCTTTGGAGATACAAACTCAGGAAAGCAGGAGAATACACATTCCACATCAACATAAATGCAAACAACACAGAACAAAGAACTGTGAGAACTCAATGCATAAAGACACAAAGGAGGCGAATAAACATATTCTGAAACAAATAAGATTGTTACAGTACTTTAAAGAGCGACTTCTACCTGATTTAACCCGTACAAATGAACTTTGTTGGTTAAAATGAAGGTGATGTTTTACATATATATTTTCCCCATTGTTCCTGACCTCTTGAACTATAATGTGGTTAATGCTCCAGGCCAGAGAGCTTCTGCTTCATTGTTCAGCAGATGGTGAATTAACACCAATTAGCCTCAAATTCAGCCCAACTTCACTGCTGTACACTATGACACCTGGACAAGAGTACAAACCTGAGGCCACAAGAGCCAATTAGAACAGGAAACACAGATGTGTGACTTGTGGCTGAAGACTAGACATAATTATCAGAGGTGAATATGTGTCAGAATATGGATCCAGAGCACAAATACCCTGTAAGCAACTTAGGTGCAACAAAAAGGATGTCAGTGACATGGACAATTTCATACTTTATTTTAATATTACACTCTAAGAAAAGTCTGTAAAAATATGGCCCAATGTACTTTGTCAATATGAAGAAGTTTTCCGTATTTATTTATTTTTTTACAGGTGTTTTACCTGTATTTTGAATTATGCTTTGCAGTGTTGTTAGGGTATGAGAAATGTCTTTTTTAAGAAATGTCTGTAAAACTTTATGGAAAACAGTCATTTTCCTACCGCTAGTTCGCACAGATCCAAAATCCAGTACAAACCAGCATGAATTTCATGTTGGTCCAGGCTGGTTAATGTTGGTTAGAGCTGGTAAGTGCTGGTCTATGTGGTGGACTCAAGCAAATTGAGCTGGTGTAGCTAGACCAGCACTCCTGTTTCACATATTGGGGACCAGCAAACCAGTAACCAGCATCCCATGCAAAGCATACCTCATGCTGGTGACCAACAATGCTGTATTTTTCAGCAGGGATATTACTTTTAATTTAAAGTTTAGACTAAAGTTTGAATTTTATATACTGTAGTTTAGATTTATAGTTCAACAACAATAACAGCAAACATTTTATTTCATAGATCAAATGTATGCTAAATTAAATACCCCACACACTGTGTTTTAGTGTAAAATAATGCTAAAGCAGCCTTTGGGTTCCCCCATTTGGGTTTTATGAATCCTGTAAAAGGCAGAGTGAATTGACCTCAGTGTTTAACAGAATTGGAGACCATTAATTTAATAAAGTAGCCAGGAAAATGTGGATACAATTGTTGTCTCTTTTCAAGAGGTGCTCTTGTATCTTTTGTATTCTACAGCGTAATGCTAACACAAGCTAACAACAAAGTGTTTCTGGAGGCTGTTGTGAGATTGGTTTTGACATGACTTCTCACTGGCACTCACTTACTCCTGCAGTAAAAGGCTAAACTGAGGGGGCTAATGGTTACTCCTAATAGAACTCAGCTGGAGATGCTGACGGATGAGCTGTTAGCTGAGCTGGAGTTTGCTTACGAGACCTGTGGGCCGTGATCTCATGATGGGATGTTAGGCCCATTTTTTTTTTTTTTTTTATCTTAACCACACATATAAAGCTTTTATAACATTCTTAAACTTACCAGTGATAACATCTCATAAATCCAATACATTTTTACACCCTATATAGATATTAAGAGAGTTAAGAGATGCTTCACTGTAAAGCTTTGTTTTTTTTCCCACCAGCTTTTACATCTTGAGGACAGTCAAGTGTTCTAGCCTTTCAAAGTGTGCTACATTTATCATGAGCCTGCATGAATGTGTTTGACACATACACACTACAACTGCTTTCTGATACTCCTCCTGACCTGCCAATTTTATGTTCCAAGAACTTGTTCCAAACAGTCTCATTAAATAATGTAAATGTTATTCCTGAGCACTCTGGAAACATTCAAATGGTCTTTTTTTAATGTTTTAACTGGCTGGTGCAGTGCGATGACATCATACAGAGTGCCCAAGTGTATAAAAAGGGTGCTTGTAAACACGTAATCAGATTGAAATTGTCTGAAGGAAGATGTGCAGATATGACCGAAGCATGGCAACATGACACAGCGGCTCGTTCCCTTCTCAGGGAACTGGGGTTACATACGACCTTCCCGATCGAGGGAAGCTGCATCAGTTGCTGACGCTATGGGGATCACTACAGATCACTACACTAAAGTAAAATCAATACAACGGGATGTGCCCGCTTAGTTGCTGATGCATTAGGCTGCTCAGGGTCAGGGCCACTGAGCCCTTCAATGCCTAGTCCTGACAGGGTTGTGCTTAGTGTCTTTCTCAGCACACAGGCAGGCATTGGTCTGCATGGCATAGTGGGTAATGACCCACAACCCTGTCAGGACTAGGCATTGAAGGGCTAAATGGCCCTGACCCTGAGCAGCCTAATGCACTAGCAACTAAGCAGGCACATCCCGTTGTAGTGATTTTACTTTCACCCATCCAATGATGCTAAGTAAAATAGGGATTGGTACTCACATCACCTGACGTTGTGATTTTTGGATCTCTTAAGGTGCGTTTATGAGTACATCAGATGACCTCTTCCCCCCTTTTCCTAGTTCAGGGCATCAACAGGGGCTTTTCATTAATTTAGAATTAATGTAAAGTGGTCAGCTGATTTATTTGAAAGATTGGTGAGATTGCTAACTTGTAGAGCTTCTTCTGTATTATCAGCACAAGGAAGACACAAGTGTAATAAAATAAATTTAACAAAAGATAAACAAGAATAACTAACACAACTACTAAATGAATACCATGAAAGGAATAAAGTGCATAAGATACATAGAATAAAAGTGATTAAGTTGAGTGTGGCTATGGAAGAGTAACGTTATCTTATGGAAAGATAATCTGTTTCTCTGAAAATAATAAGGTGGAGAAGTCCTGTTCTTCCCAGGCTTGGTACCAGAGGTCTTCTTCTTGCCCTCTAGAGCACAACCATGCCTAAATCTCACACAATACAATGGGGAGGGTGACAGACTCCTCAAGCATAAATAAAGCATTCTAACTCTGCTTGATACACAATGAAGAGAGTGGGATAATGGGTCACATCAACTCACCTACTCTGTCTCAAGTCCCAGTAGTGACTGGAGGACAGGCCTTAAGTGTAAAGCTCCACCCAAAAGTTATCCGTGAGGAGAATAGCCCTCCTTAGAAACCCAAACCGGAAGGATTGGGCAGGGGAGCCGATGAGAGAGCTGGGCGCATTTACAAACTAGTCCACTTAATGATGTTTTATTAACGTAGTTCGGGAGGAACACAGTCAAATAAGCTAACAAATGATCACATCATCTCAGCTGTCAACAATCAGTAATCAACATATCGACCCAATCAGAATGAGTACAGGCATATATACAGGTGCTGGTCATTTAATTAGAATATCATCAAAAAGTTGATTTATTTCACTATGTTACGTGTGGTTGTAGGGACAAGCACAACGACGATGAAGATGATGAATATAACAATACTTTAATTCCAAACAGGGTGAGGACAGCATACACACGTGTAAACATAAACGAGAACGGACGAAGAGTAAGGGCAAACACAGGATATAAATACAAGAGACTAAACAAAGGAACTAAACAAGGTGATGGGATAATGAACGAGACACAGGTGGATCAAATGAACTAATCAGACAGACTGGGGAAAAACTAGGTCACAGGACACAGTACATGTAACATATCGCCCCCCTCCGGGTAGGCGCGGCCTCGCGCCGTATGGAGTCCAACAGGGGGGGGGGACAAGAGTCCATAGAAAACAAAAATAGTCCAGGGGGGAGTGGAGGGTGGGAGGAGCCAAGGGGAAGCCTGGAGCAGGAGGAGCCAGATGTTGGTCCAGAGACCAACCATGATGAGGCCCCAGGGTGGAGTCGAGGACAGGAAGAACCATCGTGGGGAGATGAGAGGCGCCACCCTGGGGACGGCCGATGGAGAAGCCACCGATGATGGTGATCCAGGTGGAGTTGGAATGCCGGAGAGCCCAACCGACACTGCTGGATCTGAAGACCGAGCTGGAGCCGGGACGACGAGCATCCGAGGTGGAATCCGGGAACCTGAAGACTGAGATGGAGGCGGTGCGACCGAGGACGAAGGAGGAGACGGGGGGGGGGGGGGGAGGAGGAGCCAGGCGAAACCGTAGGTGCAGGCTGGACGACGTCTGACCAAGTCGGAGCCTGTGGGACGAGGGAGCCCGGTGGAGTCTTGAGGCTGAAGGTATCCGGTGGAGCCGAGGGAGGGAGGAGCCACGGCGAAGGCGAAGCGTCGACAGGCCGCGGTGGAGTGTTGGACTTGAAGGCTGGAGGCGGAGCCAGGAGAACCTCAGTCCACGGTGACACTGGTGGCCTGAAGCGTCGAGTCGGATCCATGCGTTTACGTGATGGAGTTGATGAGAGGCTGAAGGGTACCAGGGGAAGCAGAGATGAGATGGTTTGAGGAGGCGGGAGAGGGAGGTTGGGAGGGAACACAGGGCTGGACAGAACCAGCAGGGGCACGGACAGTTCTGAGCTGGACGGGACCAGCGGGGACACAAACAGTTCTGAGCTGGACGGGACCAGCGGGGAGACAGACAGTTCTGAGCTGGACGGGACCAGCGGGGACACAAACAGTTCTGAGCTGGACGGGACCAGCGGGGAGACAGACAGTTCTGAGCTGGACGGGACCAGCGGGGAAACAAGACAAGGGGAATTTACCTCCTCAAACACATCCAATAAATCCAGAAACGTTCCTGTAGACATGACGATGCCATCCGCCGTGTTGATGTTGTGGTCGGGGCTCTCTTCCCAGCCCTCGAACTCCACTAACACTCCCTCGACAGCACACGATGTAGCGGACTCACGCACCTGGTCAGACACACCTAGCGGTTCACATCCCGGGGTGACGACTCCTTCCGTCCTCTCTTCAGGTTCGGTCTCAATCGTCCCGGCAGGTTGATCTCCGCGGTCTGCGGTGGGCTCTCGTTTCTCCATCGTGCACGTAGTCGATGGCGGATGGTTGGTCTCTGGATGTGGAGTGGTGCTGGTGTCGTCCTCAGCGGGGCCGATGGTGAACTGGGAGTTGTTGTTCACCAGCACCCACTCCACGTATGCGGCGAAGTCTTCCGTTGGACCGCCCGCTGGAATGCGTGCCTTGGACCGCTCGCTCAGGCCGGTATGATAGTAAATACAGAGCGAGCGGTCCGGGAAGTGAGTCAGGCACGCAAGCTGGAGAAAGTCACTGGTGTGCTGTTCCAGCGAGCGGTCGCCCTGCTCCAGGCAGAGGAGCTGGACTGCGGGTAGAGCCATGAAGGATAAACAAAAAATAAAAACTGGAGCAAAACGCCGCAAAAAAAACTGTTTCGGTCCGTTCTTCTGTTACGTGTGGTTGTAGGGACAAGCACAACGACGATGAAGATGATGAATATAACAATACTTTAATTCCAAACAGGGTGAGGACAGCATACACACGTGTAAACATAAACGAGAACGGACGAAGAGTAAGGGCAAACACAGGATATAAATACAAGAGACTAAACAAAGGAACTAAACAAGGTGATGGGATAATGAACGAGACACAGGTGGATCAAATGAACTAATCAGACAGACTGGGGAAAAACTAGGTCACAGGACACAGTACATGTAACACACTAATTCCATTCCAATATTGTATATTGTATTCTGATATATTCAGACTGATATATTTCAAATGTTTATTTCTTTTAATCTTGATGATTATAACTGACAACTAAGGAAAATCCCAAATTCAGTATCTCAGAAAATTAGAATATTACTTAAGACCAATACAAAGAAAGGATTTTTAGAAATTTTGGCCAACTGAAAAGTATGAACATGAAAAGTATGAGCATGTACAGCGCTCAAAACTTAGTTGGGGCTCCTTTTGCCTGAATTACTGCAGCAATGCAGCGTGGCATGGAGTCGATCAGTCTGTGGCACTGCTCAGGTGTTGAACCCAGGTTGCTCTGATAGTGGCCTTCAGCTCTTCTGCATTGTTGGGTTTGGCATATCAGATCTTTGTGTTCGGGCCCTCTCCCCGGACAGCACGCCAAATACGTTTACCATTTATTTTATCTGACTTATTTGTAAGTGTGAATTCGTGAAATACTCATCACATAGTAAGCTCCTTTTGTGCATAAGGTATAGCCCAGTTTAGGCCCCAATATATAATAACTGAGAGAGTCGGTAAAATGCTTATGCAGTTAGCCAGCTCTTTACCTTCTACTTCTCTTTTGTTCTTTTTTTTTTGTCTTTCCCTTCCTTCTCGCCAAAATCATGGCCCTTAGGTCTGATTCTGGCTTTTTCCCAGCATGGCGCCTCTTGCCCCTACTCCTCCTCAGAGGGGCTTGGGCAGCCACACTTACTTTTTGCTGTTCTCTCCAAGAACTTGTTTCTGGAGAGGGAGTGGCAGTGTCGAAAAGTCCATAAGGCGAGAGTGGGGCATCAAGGTGGACGGTCTTTTCACTCTCCTTATTACTCAATAGATTAAGCCACAGGTGCCTCTTGGTCGCCATCATCGCCGCAATGTATCGAGCCGAAGGAACGAACCGCCTGCTTAATGGTGCAGAGGGCTAGGCCTGTGGGAAATAGACCGTCACCCTGTCCAGGTCTTTGATCCAAGTTAGCCTGGTAGGCCTGTCCAAAATCAGCTTTGTGAGGTACCTTTATGCGCTAACGCTGCCTGCTAAGTCATTGCCTGATAAGGCAATGAGGCCACATGTCAGCTGCCTAAGCTTTCAGACGCAGCCACAGTGAACGTATCCAGCCCCCTCAAACGTGCGGGCTCTGCTCCCAAACAAATCACACACAACTCGTATCCATCGGCAAGCATAATATAACATGGGCAAGGAGGGACGCTTTTTTTTTTTATTGTTTGCTCGCTGTTTTTCTTTTCTTTTCTCCTATCTCTGTTTTCTTCACACACACTGCTTTCTTTTTACACAATCACACTGCTTTTTTTTACACAGCACACACAAGCGGATTTCTGAAGACAATGGAGCTGAAGACATGTTTGCAGGCACCCTTTTTAATATGCTGGGGCGCTCCGTTTGACGTCATCACACTGTGTCGGCCAATAGCATTGGCATGAAATTATACATGCCTCAGACACTGGGTTCAGCGAGGATGCGTCCCCATAGCATCAGCAACTTTGAGTTCCCTCGAAAGAGAACTGCTATTTATGAGTATTGTGAACTTATTCCATTTGCGTCCACATAATATTAAACTATAATTCCACTTAAATACTTTGTGTAACTGAAACTTAATTAAATTGCATTAAACCAATAAAATCTAAATATTTAAATAAACTGAAAAATAAATAAATAAACTGTTAAATAAACTGTTAAATAAAATAAATAAACTGTTTAAATAAACTGTTAACTGCTAATTATCAATAGCACAAGCACACTTGCATGTACTATTGTAATTAGCAAATAGACTATCACTGTAGAGGAGTTTGAAACTATGTGCTGATCAGGAGATTGTGCTCGCCCCAGGGTGTCAGTAAAAACACATCACAAGATTTAGAATTTTTCATCTTTACTTTGTATTTTTCTGTGTGGTATTTTATCATGAACGCACACATATAAGGTAAACTTTGAAGGTTAAGGTGTAGGACGATGTGCTGCATGTTCTGTGTGCTCTGCTGGCTGATTGTTCAGGAAGTTTCCTAGCTCGCCACCTAGTGTCCTTTCCAACACCCCCAAAAGCTTGTCACTGAATGGTTAAATCTCCATAACATCGCCACCCCCAAATATGCAGGGGCATATTTGTTCCTGTATCTAACTTACTAAGTATCTGTTGGTTTGTTGCCATCATCCTCGGTAATCTCTGGTAAGGGAATGAGGCCGTGTATATAACCTGCCTTTAACATTGATTTCTACAGACCTGACATGTCCATCCACCCCAGGGAATGTCCTGACTACTCCACCAATTAACCAGAGGTCACGAGGTAGCTGAGGGTCAACCAACATTACAACAGATCCGACTGTAATGAGTTTAGTTTTTGCATGCCATTTCTGTCGTAACTGGAGGTTAGGCAAGTAGTGTCTCATAAAGCTTGACCAGAAATGATCAGTGAGGACTTGGCTCTGTCTCCATCTACGTCATTCTATAAGCCCAGTAGCGGGGTACATCAGGTACATGAGGGTACATGAGGTAGAGAGCTGTCTGGTCGCCCCATGAGCAGGAGATGTGGGGTGACTGGATCCAGGTCTGCTATATTGGAGGAGACATATCCTAGGTGCTTGCTATTGAGAATTCCTCAATCTCATTCCTATCTCAATAAGCTCTGTTTGGAGCACTTCCTCTGTCACTGTTTGTGAACCCACTACTGTGCGTAGGGCATTTTTGAGGAATCATATTACGCTCTCCCAGGTGCCACCAAAGTGAGGAGCATAGAGGGTTGAAGAGGAATGTAATTTTTTTGTTTGGCCAGATGTTGTTGAAGCTCTGTGCTACAGTTTGTTAACTCTCTTAACTCTCTCTCTCCACCCTGGAAATTAGTGCCCTGGTCAGAAAGCAGTTCAGATGGGGTGCCTCTGCGCAAAATAAATCTCCTCAAAGCCATAAGGAAAGAATCGCTGTCTATAGATGTGAGGAGCTTACTGTCTACACAGTGAGTGGTCAAACACTGAATATTATACCCCATCTTTTCTCACAGTGCCGTCCTACTTTAATGTGGAAAGGCCCAAAACAGTCCATCCCAGTGCTATAGAAGGGAGGTTTGTGAAGTCTTAGATGGGCTGGAAGTAGATTAGCCGTTTTAGGGATCTCAGCTTTGGCCTTCCACTTGCGACATTCTATGCAATTGTGCTGGAACTTGCGAATTGCCTCATGACCTCTTAGTATCCACACATTTCTCCTCATTTTGGCAAATACCCATTCTGTTCCTGGGTGGCAGAGCTTATTGTCATAGTCCTGTATGAGCAGTTTAGTTGCTGGATGGTGAGGATCCAGAACTACTGGATGAATTGTTGACCGTCAGCATGACATAGACATCCTCCAACCAGTATAAGGTGACTGGCTTCATCAAACTCTGGGGATAAAGTGAGTAGTTGGCTAGTATTGGAAACAGGCTTACCAGCTTTCAATTGTTCATATTCTTCTGGAAACTGTCATTTTATATTTTCTAGAGGATGAGGCGTTCTGCCATCACATAGTCTTTAGCTGTAGCTGGACTGATTAATTTGGGTCACTTTGACTGTGCTGGACTGTGGCTTCAACAAGGTCCTTCCATGTGCTGTACTCACTGGGGTTCAAGGGGTTTGATACTCTGGTGATACCGCAGAATACACTCTTTCTCTTCTCCATTTCATCCTCAGGGGGTTTAAGGACCAGCATAACTGGCCATTCTGATTCAGCCTGTGGTAAGAATGCTGGGCCTTGACTCCATCTGTTGGGTAATGCAAGATCCTTTAGGCTGCAACCCTTGTGAGGTCATCTGCAGGGTTTCGGAGGGAAACTACATATCGCCATTCATGCTGATCAGTAAGGTCTTGGATTTCTGAAATCCTAGTTCCTACGAAGACTTTGAAGTTCCAAGACTCCAATTTCAGCCAGGAAAGGACAGTCGTGGAATCAGATCACAGGACCACTTGGCTTATTTCCATTGTGAGTTCGTTTTCTAGCAGCTTTGCCAGTCGAGCACCAATAAGCGCTGCACAGAGCTCTAGTCTAGGGATAGTTTGTTTCCATTTTGGGGCAACTTTGGATCTGGCAATCAGAGGAATGCAAGCTGAATTTGTCCTTCATTGTCCTCAGTTCTCAGGTATGACACAGATCTTTATGCTTGTTCTGAAGCAGAAGAAAATATTCAGAAGATATGAATTTGTAGTGTAACTTTGGGTTGGTCCATATCTACTGCGACATAGCAACGTGGAAGGGTAACTTCAGAAAGGCTGGGGAGCTCATTCTCTCACTCGTTCCAGGCTTTCAATAGGTCTATTGGTAACATAGGATCATCCCAATCTCTTTGTTTGTTCCACAGCTGCTAGATCAAGATTTTTGCACGGGTGGTGAAAGGCAGAATAAATCCCAGAAGATCATATTGGCTTGCTGTCACCTTATAAATGTGGTGCATAGTGGGTGTGGTTTTTGGCACTGGGCGGTGTTTATATCCAAGGATGTCTGAGTCATATTTCCATCTCAATCCAAGGGTGGATTCTTGTGTTCAACTTTGTCATGTTACAGCCAAAGCTCAGTGCTGTCTGAACGAACCTCTTTAGGTAGGTGTTCAATGACATTTGGCATGTTGCAAGCCCATTGACAGATCTCAAAGCCACCACTGGCAAGAAGTTCTTGTAACCCATCCACTAATTCCTTGGCCTCATCTGGGAACATTACACTCTTTAACACTCAGGGGTCAGCTGGTCACGCCGGCGATACCCCCTTGCTTTTTCTTATCAGTATGAAAGAGACTCAAAATACTCTGTCAATTTTGCACATACAGTTAAGAGTTATACATCATTTTAATCTGTGAAATATCTTCTTTTATTTGTGTACACTTAGAGTAAAAACAAAATGTTGTGCTTTTTGCAAAAAAGAAAAGTAACATGATGCGTGATCTTTCATCTCCCTCTGAACAAAGTCCAATCTGATAGTTCTCAGAAAATGAACTGTAACTTAGTGAATACCAATCACAAAAAAATAGACTTATGTCTAAAGAAACGTTGAAATGTCAGGTTTTAAATCATGTAATTAAATCATTTAAGTCAAATTGAAAACAAAAATTCTCTGTTTATGTAATCTGAATGAAAAGAGAGACATGTCAGACGTCTGTGAGTCAGCTCATTATCTGCTAATGCGGCCACGCCCACGGAGCGAGCGCTATTCAGATGCAAATTCAGAGGCTATACAACGTCGCAATCGTGTATTTATTATCTTCAAAAGTGTTTATCTGCATGTTGTAGCCATGGTTAGCAATCTCTGGAAGCCTCTGCTAGTTCCTGGAATGTCACATGGTATGCCTGTTCTTCACTGAGTCATTTGTGGACTAAATGCAAGTATGTATAAATATTGAATATATAAAATAAATATTGAATAAATAAGAGTAAAACAGAGGTTAAAATGTGAAGCTTGAGTCTTAGATCTTTTTAATGATGTATAGTTTGTCAACTGCACATTAACAAAGTATATTAAAATAGAAAACCATTATTTGGTTAGAGACTTGAGACTTCTTTTAAAAACATTATAATAGTAATGCATCCAATCTTTTGACTATGTAATTTAAACTATAATAGGCCTATACAAAATTTTCTTCACATGTGCAATAATACGTGCATGCATGAGATCACAAAAATCTGTCAAGAGTGGACATTATATTTACGTTAATACAGCTGATATGATCCTGTTTTCAGAGGGTTTTTTCACATAGCCTACCTGACTGAAAGAGGGTTCATTATGCGGGTCTTTGTCTTCTCAGGTGTGAATCACAGCATTATTCATGAAGATTCAAGCCTCCACGCTTACTGTGTGTCTTGACAAAAAGTGTCTTACAAAATTTAAATCAATATATAGTTTTATATGAATAAGTAGACAGGGTAATTTTTACATAATTTTGAAGTAAACACTCTAGTCTACAACCTCCAATACCCAGAAGTCTTGTGAACACATATATAATATTAGTATTGTGGCCTTATTACATACATGTTGCTCACATATTATGGTAGCCTAGTTCATGCTGAATACAGTGTAATGACACTTTTTCTATTAATATGTTTATGAACAACCGAAAAAAGCACAAATGTCAGAGCATGTCAAAACTTCTCCAGGGCCCCAAAAATCCTCAGACCCCAGAGGGTTAAGCAGTTTACATAAATGTTCCTTTCAACCGCTGATCTGAAGGTGTCATTTGGCTTGGTATTACCCAGAGCATGACACTGTAAGGCATAGATGGCACAGCAAGGGCTGCAAGTTGTGCCAAAGGGAAGCACTTGCCACTCATAAATGCTGGGAGGATTATTTGTTTCAAGGTCACGCCAGACAAAGCAAAGTAGGTTTCTGCCTTCAGGAAGTAGGCAGACCTTATGAAACATGCCTTTTATGTCTCCACTCACCGCGACAGTATGCTCCCTGAAACGCAACAGAACCCCCATAAGGGAAGGGCCCAGTGCAGGTCCAGCAAGGAGGTATTTGTTGAGGTTATGCTCCTTGTATTCAAAGGAGCAGTTGAACACCACTCTGTTTTTGCCGTTATGATGAACCATGTGGTGGGGAATAACATAATTTCTTTCCTCCAGCCTTTTGATCTCTTCCCTGTACGCAATAGCCTTAACAGGGTCTTTAGCTAGCCACCGCTCTGTGTTTCTCAGGTTGGGCATGACGGCATCTTTGCAGGCATGGAGGTGAGGCATGTCGGCTTTGCGCAGAAGTGGTGTGGTATAGTGCATCACCCCATCTACCATTACTCTGGTTGTTTTGGCATGTAGCAAGTCCATCGCCTTCTGAGCTTGTTTGGATCGTGTGACAAGTCTTTCATTTTTATGGGGAATGGTATCTCCTTGCCAAAGCCTCTCAATGTTTCAGAATAGTTCTTCTATTTGAGGGGTGACTGAAAGGTGCAGACATTGCTGAGGCTGAAGCTGTTGCTGAAGAAGCCGTGTTGGGCCTTGTAGCACCCAACCCAGTCTAGTTCTGATTGCCGCTGGACCTCCAGGTGGGCCAAGGCGAACAGGCTCAATGGGTACGAGCAGATGAGGATGATCTGCACCTATTAGAAGGAGGGGCTGTGCTTTGTGTATGGGCTGCAAAGGGATGCCTTTCAAGTGGCGGTATTTCTGCTGGAGCATTGCAGTCGTGTAAGAGTGCTCGGCCAAACTTAAGTGCTCTGATGTAAAGGCTTTCTGGATTTGGTAGCTCTTTTGTGACAGTGATATTGAGCATACACTAAAGGAAACGGAGGCACCATGAAGTTTCTTAAAATCTTTTCAAACTGTTCTTAATGCAAGGGTCTCAGTCTGGGAGTAACATGGTTCTTTCGGATCCGTCGTCAAGTACTGCATAGGTGTTTAGGGTTTGGTTCTTGTGTTGTAAGACAAGAGGAATCACTTTCAGCAAAACATGTTTGGAACCTTCAGGCCTGTCCATGTACAGGGACTCATTTGTGGAACTAACTAGGCTGGTACCCTCTGTCTGAGACCGGTCGTTAACTTTGTGAAGGATTTGAAGATGTTTCCCATTGCACAGATGGCAGGGACATAAGTCCTCACAGTCTTGGCACCAGGATTCAAATTTGAGCCACTCTGCCAGGTCCAGTAAAGTGTAGACTGCACCACATTGATAGTGCATATGTCGTCTGAATGATGCATGTAAATCTGGTGGGAGTTTAGTGAGTAGACGGGCTACATGTGACCCACACTGTAATTCCACATTACCTTCAGGACCCAATGTCCTCAGTAGACCCACAAGAGCTTGCATTTGAAACTGGCCAAATCTCCAGGCTGAACATCAGGGGCATCCATGACTGCTGCTATTTTAGTTAGGGCTAAATAGTGAGGTCTTCCAAACCTATCAGTAAGTGCAGTCATAGTTTCTGTGTATGGCCAAGGGGAATTGAGGAATGAGTCAGCAATTAGGGTGTGCTTCTTCAAACTTCAGGTGATTTAAAAGGACCTGATACTTAAAGAGCTCAGATGCATCATTAGGGAGCAGATTGTCAAGGGCTAACTTTAAACGAGAGAACTCGCTAGGGTCACGACGTGTGAAGCATGGAATTGTAGGTTGTGGGCCCCTATAGGTTGTCTCTGGACATATAGTGCTCTGAGGCCACCCCGTGGGAGAAGAATATGGCAGATTTTGAACAGTGGCAGGCTGTGGGCTTGACTTGTAGGCATGAATGTCAGCACCTGGTTTAAAGGAACTCTCTCTAGGTTGTACTTGAACCCTGCATGCAGAAGGTTGTGGAATGCGTGGTGCTGGACTTGGTACTGCTATCTGAGGTGGTCTGTACATGGTTCTGGGTAATGGCACTGGAGTCTGGTTTGTCTGCGGTGCTTGTGGAGTTAATGAGGCTGATTGCTGATGTATCATTAAGTCTTGCATACTGTTATGAATAGTCTATAGCTGCTGAATTTCCTCTTTAAGGACCATCTGAGCTTCACACAGTTGCCTATTCTTCCTTTTCAGGTCTTGAACCTCCAACCTGTGTCTTACAGATGTGAGTGAAGCATGATGCTCTTGCTCCTCCTCGTCATCACTTTCATTGTGCGGTGCAATGGACCACCATCTGTCAGGTTGTCTATCAGCAGTCATTTGGGAAAATGGAGTACTCATCACTCCAGCTGCTTCTTCAATGCTGTAAACATGTGAACATGAAAGCGGAGAGTCAGGCTGGTTTATCCTTGCACTTTGTTGTGGTTCCTCTTCTTGCCCAGGTGAATGCTGCATAGGATATTGGACTTCATAGTCTCTGAGATAAACTGGAGGATGGGTTGTACAACGCGGACGTGCACTCTGTTGGGAAGGCTTTTCTGACATCCTGTCTCTGTGGTCCGTGGGCCGTATTTACAAAAGATCTTAAGGCTAAAAGTAGCTCCTAACTTGCCGATTTAGGAGAAACTCTTAAAAATAATGGGTATGTCAGTCCTAATTTTAGGAGTCCTAAATTTTTGCTCTAAGAGTATTTCACAAAGCATTTTAGCACTAAAACTAGCTCCTAAGTTTGTGAAAAGTTGAGAGTAGTCAAGAGGACTCCTAAGTCTGTAAAACCAAATCACAAACAGTCCTAATCCACCCAAAGACACTATTGAGGCAATAGCCTTGGGTGCTGAACTTTTTCTTTATAAATGCAATACATTTTGATTTATAGATTTGAATCTACAATGAGACTTTCAAAGTTCACACTTACAAATGATTGAATAGAGTAATAATATATATATATAATAAGCGTATTTGGTGTGCTGTGCAAGAGGATCGAGCTTGGAATTTATCCCAAAACCAGAGTTCTCCCCGTATCCCCAGCCGAGAATGAGGGAAAGGGTGGCGGAGGGATGCAGAAAACTGTCGGTGAGTCGACTCTCGTCTGTGTATATGTTCCTCCTCTAGAGCTGATTAGAAAGGCTGTTCAAATGTGTTTCTCCCAAACTTTGTTTATAAAACATAATTTGTCACTTGAATTCTGCATTCTCTCGAGATGTAGACACCCAAGAGGTGGACAATTAACTGTATATATTAGTTTAATTAGTGACACTTAGCCTATTTTAAAACCTTTATGGCAACATTTTATTTTGACTTTTTATTAAAAAATATTTATTTGAATAGGGCAACATTTGTATTTTAAAACCTTTATTTTAATATGGAAACATGACACATCATTCTACAATATTTCTAGGATTAAATCGCTGACTCTTCCCCATCAGCCAATCAGTGTATACTCCATAACAACGAGGTCAACCCCGCCCTTACTCTTAGCTTAAGACTTCAGTCTATTCCTTAGTAAAAGTTTGTCTCAGCAGCTTTGTGAATAGGTTTTAAGAGAAAACTCTTAGCTAAGAACTTTTACTGCTATTTAGGAGAACTCTTAGTGGTTAGATAAAATGTTTTGTGAATACGGCCCCTGACTATTAAGTTCAACAGTTAATTTAATCTGCATTTAATTCATTAACTCATGGATGTATTTATTTCATACAATTAAAAAATGATCAAACTGCCCATTAGCAAACATTAGCAAAATTTAAGGAAATGTTTTTAGGCAATGAACGTCCATTGTCTATTATCAATAGTTTAGCATTGCATAAACAGAGGACACTTCCAAACCAATCAGCTTTATAATCATCAATGAAGTGAATTAGCTTGTTAAGAACACGCTACAAGAACAAACCTCATCCAGAAGCTTAAACATACCACGTAACACACAAGATTGAACCTTGTTGGTTATGCAGCATCTCTTCAGAAAATCTGGACTAAACGGATCGATTCATTTAGTTGTACAATCTCTTTATGAACTTTTTGAAGCATCAAAGTGTCAGTTGCAAAGTCAGTGGAGGAATAGACATCTCTGAAGATGAACGAAAGTCTTACAAGTTTGTAACGACGAGGGTGAGTAAATAATGACAGAATTTTCATTTTGGGGTGAACCATTTAAATACCATTTAAATACCTCTTAAAAGCAGCAGCCCAACTGTGAGTGTTGCCACCTATTGGATCTACCAATTAGCATTACAGGTGCATTTGCAGACAAAAAAACTACACTACTATTTCATCATTTTTCATTTTCCTGGATAGCTCAAGCCTAACATCAAATTTATTTTAAAGGTCATCAGTATTTTTGAGGGAATAGTCCATTTCTGTATGTACTTGAATCAAGTGGCTTAAAAAATATTCATTAATAAATTAAGCATATTAGAAGATTATGTCAGTATTTTTTAAATAAATCACCCATTTTAAAAATGAAAAAAAAAAAAAAAAAAATGAAAAGAAAAGAAAAGAAACAAAAATAGGCAATGGCTTAAGTCAGGGGAAAGGAAGAATCCCATTGTCGCTCATAACATACACCCTTTAAAATGTGACTGAAATTAGATTAATGTGACATGTTATCAATCTCCTCTCTTGGAGATGACGGTGCTAAGAAATGAATAAAAATAGCATGCTATAGCTGGAGTTTAATGGTTATTGCCAGATATGAGCTTGATATGCAATATTTTTTGATTGTTTTGATGCTTTAGTTTAGAACAGTAGAATTTAGCTGTAGACACAGACCAGTGTTGTTTATATAAATATATATATGTGTGTGTTCGTGTGTGTGTGTTCTTGTTTATATTACATCGTGGGGACCAAATGGCCCCACGATGTAATAAAAACCTGAGATCACTTACATTGTGGGGTCCAGCCAGCGGTCCCCACGAGGGAAATGGATTAATAAACATACTAAAAGATGTTTTTTTGAAAATGTAAAAATGCAGAATGTTTCCTTTGATGGTTAGGTTTAGGGATAGGGGTAGTGTAGGGGGATAGAATATACAGTTTGTACAGTATAAAAACCATTACGCCTATGGACAGTCCCCACTAAGATAGCAATACATGTTTGTGTGTGTGTGTGTGTGTGTGTGTGTGTGTATTAGTGTTAGTATTTATTTTAATTTTAGCTTAATTTTTTAGCTATTGTTTTTCCTTTTATTACTTTTTTTAAATATATTTTTAGCTTTAATTAATTTTTATTTCTGTTTCCGTTATTTTAGTACTTCAAATAATAATTTAACATTACATTTACATACTTAAAAAAAAAAAAAAAACGGCAGCATACAGTGTAGATTATATGCCATAGTAAGCAGTATGCTAGGATTCCGTTCTGAACGTAACCCGTGATTAATTCCCAACTGAAGGCAGATGTCAGCGTGGTCACAAAACCAGAGGACACATCTAAAGGGTCAGGTTCCACAAACTGCTGAGCGAAGTTCAATAGTCAATTACAGACATTTGTTGACGTGAAAAACTCACCCTGATACTGGAGAATGATGTTCCGGGGGCGAAGGTTAATTAGCATAATTCAGGGGAGGACCATCACAGATCGGATTCCCGTCGAATGCTTTCCAGGCCACTGAGAGTCGACCCGAACACCTGTGCCTTCCACAGGGACCCAACACACACTCATACAGTCACAACACCTTTACACCTTCGAGAACACACACGTACCACACCGATTTAATCGACCTCCCCCCACTCTCAGTGTTTTTCACATACACACACACAGTACACACACATGCTAATTTCACACTCGGTAAGTGTGAAGCCTGTCAGCCCGGGCTCAGATGCAGGCACAGATGGCTGGAGGGAATGGGAGATGGATATTGTTGCTAAAGCCCCTTTCCATGTAGCAGTTCCTGAACCAGCCCACCCTGAGAACAGCTGACATTTACAATTAGACCCAAATTCAAAAACTTTCATTGCATTTGGAAAGTCTCTCTAATTATATTCACCATGTTCGTTTATAATATAGGTTAATTTTATATTAATGCACTTTTTAAAATTGCTGTCTTTCTCTGTTGTTAAAGAGCCAGTTATCTTATTGAAGTATTTAAAAAGACTCAAAAACTTTTGAATCAGTTTGACAAATCCTTCACTAAGTGAAATTACAGAATGCCCAGAGTGGTGGAACGTTTGGTTTGATTTCTGTTTAATTTTCCTGGACGTTTAGTTTGAAGATCAGTGTTTCCCGTGCTTCCTTTTTGTTTCCATAGTTTCTAGAATGTTCTCTTTTGTTGTCATGGCAATTCATTGGTTGATTGATTTGATTCACCTGTTCCTTGTTTAGCTCTTTTGTTGTTTTGTTTAGCCGTGTGAGTATAGCCAATTTTCCACCATCGGGTCAAACTGTTTTCATTGCATAACCATTCCATTTCATGCCGATCCGGGCCAGCTGGTACGGTTACAGTTTCATTTTCCACTGTGGGGCTGATAATGAAGCTCTTTGGAATGTAATATAAAAGCGTCAGTTGTTGTCGGTTTACTGATGATATGAGATGTAACAGCGGAGTTATGGAAGATGATCAGATATTTCTTTTAATTCTATTATTAATTTGTGTTTACGTCGCTCAAATAGAGCACTTAGCCATCTACAGTTCAATTTTAGAATTTAATATTATCATACAAAAATATGTGACAGCAGAATGCCATGACTGACCAATCAGAGAATCATCACTTATGTCTGAGGTGAAAGGAAGAGCGTGTATGGAAGGGTCTTGATTGGGATGGACAGAGGGGCAGCAGACGGATCAGCCCGGCCATGCGTGATCTGAGGGAAGCGTGCTGCATGGAGCTTCTAATCCTCCGGACAGGTTGCCAAGGCCTGAATCTGCTGTTAGACTCTGGCACACTACACCCTTTTCTATATATGTGTCCATACAAACACATCTGAATGTGTTTACGTGCACATAGACCTTAGTTACACATCTACGCTCAAATGCTAATCATGGCTGACAGGCCAGAATGAGGTGGAGATGAGGGTCTCTAGCACCCTGATCTCAGTAATACCAGCACTAATGCCAGGCTTGTTAGGTTCTGGGCTGCAGCTGTGCCCATTGATGGGTTGTACCATCTGCCAAAAAGGCCTCTGGGAGTGAGAAACATACAGAGAGCTTTAATTGGGTTCTGAGCGGAGAGAAATTGCCCTGGCGGCTTGTTCTAGCAGATAGACTAATGACAGTGTTCTAGGAGTCGCGCTGTGAGCATTCTGCAGCAGTGCACATATAAAGGCCTCAGAGCTGCTTTTGTAGTATAGTCATTTTTTCCCTTAGAGGGGTCATATTGTACATTTTTTTATGTTTTTTTTTTTTTCTCCTCTGGTCCACTTATAATAAAACTTAATGTAGTTTCTCATGGCCATTTTCCACCCTTTAAAGTCGGCGTAAAAAGGAAGTTGCAATGGTCTTTTCTTATATATATATATACATATCTGAGTAAAACAGCTTCTTGAACAAGAAGAAATGTAGGGTGAGACTTGATTTTGTCCATGAGGAATTGATTTGTTTTATTGTTTGCTATTGATCGATCTCATGTAAGTGACAGGTTGATCCCGCCCCTGAGTCAGTAAACACAGATAAGCAGTGTTTCCAATTTAGCAATTTTGATAGATTTAGTGACTTTCCTGCACTTTTTGAGCCTTTTTTCAAAAGATTAGGGACAACTTCTAGGAAAAACCTTACCTAGATTCTTATTTTGACCACTGATCTATATTTATATTAATATAGATCAATAAATTTGCCATTATGATGTCATCTAGTGACATTTATCTACAAGTTTTAGCTACTTTTAATTGAAAGCAGTTGGCGTTTGAAAACACTGCAGAGAAGAGATGATGCTGCAAGAGGGAGGTTGTTTTTATTAAAGTTTTCACTGCTGTATTTTTCCCACATATTATCTGCATTTGTGGTCTTTTAAAACAGGAAGTTACTTTGTGTCTTTGTGAATAAACCACTGTGGTTTAGCTTTCTGTCTGTAAGCCACCACTAATATACACTGCATGCATAATTATTAAGCAAGTTGATTTTCTGATCATATTTTTTCTCCAGGAACATTTTACCAATTCCAAACCACATCAATCTTAATAACTACAATTCATTTTGTATTTAATCATTTATAAGTGATATATAATTGTTCACGAAGGCTGGAAATGACTAATGCCTTATTTCGAGGTGTGCATAATTATTAGGCAGATTTTCTTTTACAGATAAAATGAGCCAAAAAGAGATTTAATTCAGACTGAAAAGTCAAAGCAAATTGCAAAAGTTAAGGCATGACCCATGGACAGTGAAACCCTCATTGGGTCAGCAGCGTCTGACAAAAACAGGTGTAGAAGAAAAGACACATGTTAACTGCAAAAGAGCAGAACTGCAACCTACCTGGAGTCTCCAGAAGTGCAAGGTGTCAGGATCTCAGAGACTTAGGTTAGGTAAAGAATCCTAAAAAATGTGTTTTGCAGAGACGGACTAAAAAATAACCCCCAAAACTTACTGCCAGATTCTGGAAGATAAATTCTTCAAACAGTGGTACAAGAGGATGTGGTGCTGGTCCTTCAAGGGTCACTCTCAATCTGTCTGTCTATAAAGCCTATAAAAAACAGTCTTCATGTATTTTTCTTATTACGTGGGGTCATTTTTTAGGATTCTTTACCTAACCTAAGTCTCTGAGATCCTGACACCTGGAGACTCCAGGTAGGTTGCAGTTCTGGAAAATGGTGGTGCTGGAGACTAAATTGTTCCTTATGGTTTCACGCTTAATTCTTAATTCTTTTGCATTTAACTTGTCTTTTCTTCTCCACCTGTTTTTGTCTGACCCTGCTGACCCAATGAGCTTTTCGCTGTCCGTTGGTCATGCATTAACATTGCAATTTCAAGTATCGTATTAGTATTGCATCCTTCTAATGGGCATTTAATAATTTTTGACTTTTCAGTCTGAGTTAAATCTCTTTTGGCTCATTTTATCTGTAAAAGAAAACCTGCCTAATAATTATGCACAACTCAGTATAAGGTGTTTTTCATTTCCAGCTTCATAAATAATTATATATCACTTATAAATGATTAAATACAAAATTTATAGTAGTTATTAAGATTGATGTGGTTTGGAATTGTTAAAATGTTTCTGAAAAAAAAAAATATGTTCAGAAAATCAACTTGCACACTAATTAACATAATAAGGGTATAATAAGGGTACTTTACTGCACTTATTTTGATCCCTCACTCTCTGCCCGTCTGTTCTTTGCTGTTTCATTCAAATCCAGGCTTTGTTGTCATTGTAGTTAACACTGGTGACATGTGCTATGAAATCCCACACACAAACCATTACAACGAAGTGTGTATTCCCCCTACAGTAACAGAGCTACAGGCATCAGTTTCATCAGTCTGTTGAAGGAAGAGAGAAGAACCGCATGAAGAGCAGCATTTGCACTCCACTCAAGTTCTGCCACCCAAAGGCTTTGGAGCTTTGAATGAGTTACAGTAAATTTCACCTTATCTCTCCTGCCAGGTGCTTCAGGTAAACAGACACCATCTTCAAAGCTTGGCGTTTTGTCTGATGATGGTTGAATGAGAAATGAGTCTAGCTAAGAGCAGGGTTTTGTGGGTAGTGAAATCAGCAAGTAACAGGGGAAAGTGGGTGATTTAGTTTGGAAGTATAGAATATCTCGGGATGGCTAGGAAAGCAATTTTTTATCAGGAAATTTTGTATCAGCTTCAAGAATATGGGCCTATATAATATAATATAATATAATATAATATAATATAATATAATATAATATAATATAATATAATATAATATAATATAATATAATATAATAAATATAATATAATATAATATAATATAATATAATATAATATAATATAATATAATATAATATAATATAATATAATATAATATAATATAATATAATATAATATAAAAGCATAATTCTGGTGTTATAGAACAACTATAATCTATACAATCCTTCTTTGAATTACCTTAAAGAATACTCAGAGGGATTATATGAATCATATCCCGAAAATGTTAGTTAATGTCCGCGTATGTTAGTTAATGTCAGCGTATAACTACTTCCCAAATTTTTTGGGGGATAATTTTTGTACTTTGTGGATTTTTTTCAACCTTACACTTGTGGTGTTCCCCATCAAAAATGACCAGTCTACAAAAAAATAGTTTATTTTATAAATATTAGTTATAGTTTATAAATATTTTATAACCAAATATTGGATTTTTTCACGGTGTTGGGTTGTGGAAGAGAAGAAGCGTTCACAGACTTCAATAATAAAGGCTATTTTAATCAAACGAAGGAGAGAAAACAACCAAAACACACATAGCTTAACATTAGAACAGACAAGGGAGTGCAGGGAGTGAGTCCATTATAAAGGATGTGCAGATGATGATGTCCAGGTGCAGATGATGAGTGATGATGAGGAGATGCCGAGGAAGTGAGTGCAGGTGATGACACAAGGAGGATGAATGGGAAGTTGAGTCCAGGAACAGAGGGAACTGTGACAGGATTCAATGTTTTTGTCAACTTGTTAGGACAGGTTTTGTATTTATTTTTGAAACTGACTGATTACAGGCCTCAGTGATCTGGACAAAACCTGTCCTAATTGAAAGAAAACAAAGATTGACTCCAATATTTGGACATAATATAGCATAACGTCTCGGTTACATAGGTAACCCTCGTTCCCTGAAGGAGGGAACGGAGACGTACGTCGGACAGACCGACGAATAGGAATCTCGCTAGAGAGGCCAATCTACTTCGAGTGTAACTAAACGAGCCAATGCACATTGGCATGCAATCATATGCATCAGCTGCTTGCCTCGCAGCGCGGGTATATAATGAGCAGCAGGTGCGTTGCATCTTCAGGTTTTCGCTGAGGAGCCGAACCGAGCAGGCGGCAGCATCAGCAGGACAACGCCTGTGGCGACGGGACGTACGTCTCCGTTCCCTCCTTCAGGGAACGAGGGTTACCTATGTAACCGAGACGTTCCCATTCAGTCGGTCACGTTCGACGTACGTCGGACAGACCGACGAATAGGAATCCCTACCAAAGCGCCACAGGAGCTGCCCTCTTCCAGCGCTCTGACGTGAGCCACCTGAACCCCCTTGCCTAAGGACGGTGGGACCAGGCTCACGCAGAGAGGGTCGATCACTGTTGTTCCCAAAACCCACTCAGTGCGACAATTGGATAACGCTGGGAAAGCGTAGCCTTACATGCGATAAGGAACGCTGCGGAAGCCATATCCTTCCCCGAAGGAGTTATATGGATAAGTACATATGGACTAACCTTGTAGGTTGTACAACATATGGAAGAACTGGGGTGACTCCACTCGATGAGAGATGGGTTCTCCCAGAGGGAAAGACACGGGCTTCGTTTAGGAGCAGCCGTGGAAAAAGCCATATGGGATCCCCGTAGGGTCACACATATGGAACCCAGCCTAAATCCGGTTCTCAAGGATACAACGGAGTATAGGCCTGGCGCCAGACGCTCCGCCACGTCGGCTGCCGAAGGGTAACCGGAGGACTCAACAGGGTCTGCCCGTAGGGACTCTCTGGAGAATAGAATGCGCATGTAGCGCAGCAAGCCGACACTAAGCCGGGGCCTCTCCGTGCCTCTGACCTGAGGCGAGAACACGGGAGGAGACCGGCTCGACACGAAGGCTATAGTATCTAGCGAACGTGTTAGGTGTGCCCAGCCCGCAGCTCTACAAATGTCTGTTAGCGAGGCGCCACGAGCCAGCGCCCAGGAGGATGCCACACCTCTCGTGGAGTGGGCATGCAACCTGAGCGGGCAGGGCACGCCCTGAGCTTGGTAAGCCAGGGCGATGGCATCCACTATCCAGTGGGCCATCCTCTGCTTGGAGACAGCCTTTCCCTTCTGCTGGCCTCCGTAACAGACAAAGAGCTGGTCTGAGGTCCTGAAGCTTCGAGTTCTGTCTAAGTACAGTCGCAAGGCGCGAACTGGACAGAGCAAAGCCAGGGCTGGGTCTGCCTCCTCCGAGGGCAGCGCTTGCAGGCTCACTACCTGGTCCCTGAAGGGAGTGGTAGGAACCTTGGGCACGTAGCCAGGCCGGGGTCTCAGTACCACGTGGCTGTCACCCGGCCCGAACTCTAGGCACGATTCGTCGACCGAAAATGACTGCAGGTCCCCTACCCTCTTGATGGAGGCCAATGCCACCAGCAGCAAAGTCTTCATAGAGAGAATCTTTAAGTCTGCTGACAGCAAAGGCTCAAAGGGAGCAATCTGGAGTGCTCTGAGCACCAGAGTAAGGTCCCAAGAGGGTATGGAGGGGGGACGAGGAGGATTTAACCGTCTCGCCCCCTAAGGAACCTGATGACCAGGTCGTGCTGACCAACAGATTTGCCATCTATGTGGTCGTGGTAAGCGGATATGGCAGCAGTATGGACTTTGAGGGTGGAGGGGGACAGCCTACGCTCCAACCCTTGCTGCAAGAAGGAAAGCACGACTCCGATCGAGCATCTTCGGGGGTCTTCTCGACGAGAAGAACACCACTCGACGAACAGGTTCCACTTCGAGGCGTAAGCACGTCTCGTAGACAGTGCACGTGCCGAAGTGATGGTGTTAAGTACCTCAGGGGGTAAGTCACCTAGAACCTCCGCGTCCCGTCCAGGGACCAGACATGGAGTTTCCAGAGGTCTGGACGCGGGTGCCAAAGAGTGCCCCATCTCTGAGAGAGGAGGTCCTTCCTCAGAGGGATGGGCCAGGGAGGGGCTGTCGCGAGGAGTGAGAGTTCTGGGAACCAGGTCCGGTTGGGCCAGTAAGGCGCAACTAACAAGACCTGCTCCTCGTCCTCCCTGACTTTGCACAGGGTCTGTGCAAGTAGGCTCACTGGGGGAAACGCATATTTGCGCAGGCCCCGGGGCCAGCTGTGAGCCAGTGCATCTGTCCCGAGTGTTCCCTCGGTCAGAGAGTAAAACAACTGGCAGTGGGAGGTTTCTGGTGAGGCAAACAGGTCTACCTGAGCCTCTCCGAACTCTCTCCAGATCAGCTGAACCACCTGGGGGTGGAGTCGCCACTCTCCGGGCAGCGCAGCTCGTGATAGCTCGTCGGCCACACGGTTGAGCACACCGGGGACATGAATGGCGCGAAGCGACCTCAGATGCTTCCGACTCCACAGGAGGAGATGGCGGGCGAGTTGCGACATGCGACGGGAGCGTAGACCACCTTGACGGTTGATGTACGCAACGGTCGCAGTGTTGTCCGTACGGACCAGTACATGCTTGCCCTGAAGCAGGCCTTTGAGGCGGCTCAGAGCAAGGCGTACTGCCAGCAACTCGAGGCAATTGATGTGCCAATGCAGATGGGGTCCCGTCCAAACCCCTGAGACTGCATGCCCGTTGTACGTGGCACCCCAGCCGGTGGCAGAAGCATCTGTGAAAACCACAGCATGCCGGGACACTTGTTCTAGGGGCACTCCTGCCCGAAGAAACAAAGGGTCCGACCACGGACTGAAGGATCGGCGGCACTCCTGAGTGATTGGCACCCGGAACGTGCCGCGTTGCCACGCCCATCTCGGGACTCGGCCGTGAAGCCAGTGCTGAAGCGGTCTCATATGAAGCAGACCGAGCGGTGTTACAGCCGCTGCAGCCGCCATATGCCCCAGGAGCCTCTGAAAGAACTTCAGTGGGACCGCTGTCCTGCCATTGAACGTATTCAGGCAGTTCAACACCGACCGAGCACGTTCCTCTGTGAGGCGTGCTATCTGTTCGACCGAATCCAACTCCATACCGAGAAAAGAGATCCTCTGCACTGGGGCGAGTTTGCTCTTTTCCCAGTTGACCCGAAGCCCCAACTGGCTGAGGTGACTGAGCACCAAATCCCTGTGTTCGCACAACTGATCCCGAGACTGTGCTAGGATAAGCCAGTCGTCTAGATAGTTGAGAATGCGAACACCCTGTTCTCTCATGGGAACAAGGGCTCCCTCCACGACTTTCGTGAAGACGCGGGGAGACAGGGCCAGCCCGAAGGGTAGGACTCTGTACTGATATGCTCGACCTTCGAACACGAATCTCAGGAATGGCCTGTGTCGCGGAAGAATCGAAACATGGAAGTACGCGTCCTTCAGGTCGATCGCTGCAAACCAATCTCGGGGACGGATGCACTCGAAAATGCGTTTCTGCGTGAGCATTTTGAACGGTAGCTTGTGAAGGCTCCGATTCAAAACTCGCAGGTCCAAGATCGGTCGTAACCCGCCGCTTTTCTTGGGTACAATGAAGTAGGGGCTGTAGAACCCCGACCTCAAATCGGCTGGAGGGACCGGCTCTATCGCGTCCTTCGCCAGTAGGACTGCGATCTCCGCACGCAGAACAGGGGCATCGGCATCTTTCACTGTAGTGAAGAGGATGCCCCTGAACTTGGGGGCGCCGGGCGAACTGAATCGCATAGCCGAGCCTGATGGTCCGAAGGAGCCAGCGAGACGGACTGGGGAGCGCTAGCCAGGCTCCAAGAGACCGCGCAAGCGGCACCAAGGGGACCACCGGCGTACCCGCCGCGGGGCAGCGAGGTGGAACGCAGGGACGCGGCCCGGGAGGCTCTCTGTGTGAGGCGGCCCGAAGCGGGGTCACAGTGTGCTGTGCAACACTTACCTGCTTCCACGGGTGGACAGAGGGAGCAGTCGAGGTTTTGCCTACCTGCTGCTCGCTGCTGTCCGCTGGCGACAGAAGAGGTGGATGAGAGTGGTGAGGTTCTAGCCCTCCCACTGCTCTCCGAGCCCTCTTCGGACCCGGAGATAGAGGAAACTGCTCTTTTATTGAAAATTTGGGTACCGCTGGCCGTTGAGCCAGCGGCGGAACAAAAAGGGGAAACAAAAGATTCTCCACCCGGCCCTCCTCCGGGGGAAGGAGCGGTGCGGTCACCACCTCCTGAAGAGCAGTCCCGTCTATCTCCGGGTCGCCCGTCCTAGGGCCGCTTGGACTTGGCCTTGCCACCCTTCTTCTTAGGGGGTGGCTGGACGGGCTGGGCACCCCGCCCGCGACCGGCTCCACGACGCCGCTTGGATGGAGGCTGCTGCTGCTGGGGCGTCGGAGCGGGGGCGGCTGCAGGGGGGCGCCCTCGGCGACGGGCAGTCTGAGGTGCCGCCGGCGGTGGAGGTGCAGCAGCTGACCGCCTCGGCAGGATGTGACTGATCGCCTCTGACTGCTTTTGTACAGCCGAGAACTGTTGGGCAAAGTTCTCGACCGCGTCGCCGAAGAGGCCGGTCTGGGACACGGGGGAATTAAGAAACCTGACTTTGTCGGTATCCCTCATGTCCGCAAGACACAGCCAGAGATGGCGTTCCTGGACCACCATGGTGGACATCGCACGACCCACTGACCGCGCCGTAACCTTCGTCGCTCGGAGCGCGAGGTCCGTCGCGGCACGAAGTTCTTGTAGAACTTGCGGATCGTGACCACCCTCGTGCAGGTCCTTCAGTGCCTTGGCCTGATGGACCTGCAACAACGCCATAGCGTGTAAGGCGGAAGCGGCTTCCCCACAGGCCTGATAAGCCTTGCCGGTAAGATCCGACGAGTACTTACAGGCCCGGGAAGGGAGAGACGGCTCCCCCCGCCAGGTGGAGTTAGGGCACAGTTGCATAGCAACGGCCCGTTCCACAGGGGGTATGCGCGTATAACCCTTAGCCGCTCCACCATCAAGGGTGGTGAGGGAGGAGGACCCACCGACACGGCTTCGGGCAGTAAAAGGTGCCGTCCACGTGCCAGTGAGCTCTTCATGCACCTCCGGGAAGAAAGGCACTGGGGTGGGGGGCTGAGAACCAGCCCTTGCCACCCCGAGATACCAATCATCCAACCTCGAGGGCTCGGGACACGGTGGAGGGTTCCACACGAGCCCGACCCTGTTGGCGGCCCGGGAAAGCATAGCCATCATTTCCGGGTCTGAATCGGGCACAGTCGTCACTCCCGAGGGAGGCAGCTGCGCCGAATCGTCATCCCCAGAAGTGTCAGGCTCACCCTCCGATGCAGCGATCGACATCCGGTCGTCTTGGGGAGCTCCGAAGGATACGGATGGTACACACCTCTGGGGTGGTCCACCGCGTTCCCCCGGCAGCTCTACTGGCTGCGGAGCGCAAGAGGGGTGAGGGTTCCTAGGGGGTTGGTTCCCCGAAGGAAACGCGCTCACCGTGATCCTCAAGTCACCAGCCCCGCCGCCCGAAGCAACCCTCTGAGGAGGATTGGAACGAGGCGTCGGGACCGGGACTCCACCCCTTTGCAGAAAGTGGAGTCTCGACCGCAGCTCCGCGACGGTCATCTTCCCACAATGGGTACATGACTCGTCCACAAACGCCGCCTCAGCGTGCCTTAAGCCCAAGCACGCGATACAGCGCTGGTGACCATCCCGAGGCGCCAGGTAACGACCGCATCCAGAAACACACAAGTAGAACGACATCTTTAAAAAGACGCGAACTACTCGTGTAAGCTCTTTCAAGGACTGACTCTTTTAGGTGCTGAAGCACGCAGGGGAAAAGCCGCTGCAGCACAGACAGGGAAATGTGCAGCCTGTCGTGTGCACTCTCCTTGAAGGCGCTCTCTTACCAGCTGTAATAACAGCTTTTTAGCGCTCTAGGCGCACCGTTTCACCAGCCGTGAGAACGGCCTTCACGCTGATTACAGCTTTTGCTCAAATAAAAAAGGCAAAGAAAAACAAAGGAGAAATCGGCCCCGCTGCTGCGCTGTCCGCCTGCACCGCAACCAAGAGACGTCTCGAAGAGCAGACTCGTTCACACTCGTGGTTTCAGTAGCTATCTTCTTCAGTGTTGAGAAGGTTTGGCTCCGAAGCGAAAAGCTGAAGATGCAACGCACCTGCTGCTCATTATATACCCGCGCTGCGAGGCAAGCAGCTGATGCATATGATTGCATGCCAATGTGCATTGGCTCGTTTAGTTACACTCGAAGTAGATTGGCCTCTCTAGCGAGATTCCTATTCGTCGGTCTGTCCGACGTACGTCGAACGTGACCGACTGAATGGGAACGAGTGATTTTCAATAAATCTTTTAAAAGGCAGGTGGTTTTTGACCGGGAACCCCAGACCGGTCATCTTACATTTCATACAGTTGCTTGGTGATGAACTTGAAGCAGGGCAACAACTCAGTGTGTGATGTAGCCTATAGAATGCAGTTAGAATGCCTTTAAAATTCAAGATATCAGGGCAAAAATGCCTCTGTATATGAGTTTTTGTTTATATCATGATATAGTTAAGCAATATCACATGAGTGCTGTTTTTATTCCAAATAGTGCAAATGTGATATTGGTTTAGAACAGTTCAATAAATAATAAGTTAATATTGTTATATTTTAGACACAATATTGTCTGGTTTTGCTCAATTTTGCAAAAGAAAATATTTCCTGTAAAGCCGAAACTCTCTGAGCAACACACAGTGGTGTTTCATTTCTGAATGAATTTCAACCCAAACTTGGGTCTTCAGCCAACAAAGTTTCAATCCGACTGGCTTGCGTGCTTCCTGTAATGTTTACGCATTAGTCAGTAGGCAGAGAGTAGGCGGTGTTTTGTGGCTGTTCGAACACATCCAACCACAAGGCTGTTTACACTACAAAAGTAATCTGGTTTCGACTACCACTGGATGTGGTCAAAAGTGGACAAGCTCAAAATGTTTTAGACCCCATTTAACACTTGTATTTAGCGTTGTCTACTTGTGATCCATTCGATCAAAATGCATCTTAATACCAGATGTAAACAGGGCCAAACATTCAATGGCCCATTCATAAAGAGAGACATTTACTTAGGCCACATCAACACAAAGCCAGAGCTTTTCCTATCCAATCTTTTTTTTACTCGTCTCAAGAAATATCTGCATACACACAAAACCACTGAAACCGACACAAAACAATGTAGTATACATGTCAAATCAATGTGTTGCTGTAATTCTGCCACAGAAAATAGATACACTAAAATGTAGAGAATAAGACTTGGAGCATGCGCATAAACCTTGCGTGCTGTATACAAACTTTAGTAAAGCTTAGTAAACTTACTAGCTTCTGTGGCACGAACACAAGCATTAGTCCGCTATTGTTGTTGTTACATGTGGTGTCTGAGACATGGGGTGAAGACATCATCGTTTCACAAAATATACTGATTGGCTGTATACACACAAAAATGCAAGGGTGTCGTTTTCAGATTTGTCCACTCTGGGACCCGGTTTAAAAGCGGTTTCAGGCTCCCAAAATGGTGGATCCATCTGGACGAAATGCTGATACGATACAAAATTTTTAGGTTTATCTAAATGCGTCTCTTAATTCCTGAATGAATCAGCTGTTTGAACGAATCAAAGGAATGAATTACTCAATGACTTACTCATTTGGACAGTTACTGCCACACCACCTAATGGCAGTTTTAGTTTCTTTTTTAATGTTTCACTTCATAAAAAAATAAAAAATAATAATATTTTTGGGATAGTTCAACCAAAAATGAAAATTCTATTTATTTTTTTTCATCCTCATGTTGTTTCAAACCTGTATGACTTTTTTTCTTTTGAGGAACATAAAAGAAATTTAAAGAATCTTGGGAACCAAACTGTTTTCATCTGTAAATATATCTAAATACCAATTCAGATGCAGCTTCTGAAAAGAAAAAAAATCATGGCTGTTGAAAAGTTTATGTGTAATAAATTCTATGTTGAATCAAATAAAATATTTCTTTCTAAAGCTACTTTTTATAGTGTGTATTTTATAGTTTTCTCTTTTAACACAATAATGACTTTAAATTATCATTTGGTGGTAATTTCTCAGCCAAATTTATGAGTGATTAATTAATCAGCACACATTGTAATTAATTAGATATAGAAATTTTATATACTTCTTTGAAATATATATGTTTTACGTAAGCTTGTTTCCTCCACTGAATAAAGAAAAAATAAGATAACTGCGACTTTTATCTCACAATTCAATTTTTTTTCTCACAGCTGTGATATATAAACTTGCAATGGCGAGTTATAAGGTCTGAATTGCGCGATATAAAGTTGTAGTTCTGAGAATTTTTTTCACAATTCAGACTTTATTACTCGCAGTTGCGAGTTTATATATCACAATTGCAAGAAATAAAGTCTGAATTGTTAGATATAAACTCGCAATTGCAAGAAAAAAGTGTAAAAAGTCGCAATTACATTTTGTTTTTATTATTTATTTTTTATTCCATTGAAGAAACAAGCTTCCATAGTTTCACCAGCCAATAGCACAGTAGCATGGAGATTTTGGTGATGCTTGGTGATTTTTGCAATTAATGTTGTTATTACTAGCAACATTTTTTAATTTTAATTTAATGTCATTCTTTCATACTGATGTTTTTAATAGTTTCCAATCAGCATGCTGTGCTCTCCTTCACGTACATAACGACACATGTGCCTTCAAACAAAATAATTACCTTTCATTTCTTTTCTTTCTCTTGGTTTTATGTGCTAATGGCTCCAGTTCAGATATCTGACTCCACAAGGACTGTCAACTTATTTTTTTGCTGGCGGCACATTGTTTTCACTGCCTTTCCCTATAGTCACTAGTGTGATTGTGGTTGAATGGATTTTCAAAGAGTGGAGCCTCTGGAGAATAGGCTGCACTATTTGAGTTCATGACCCCCGGAACACTGGGGCCGTATCAGAACAATAACAAACAGGACTATGGCGGGTAATGATGGATTATAAAGCCTTCATCAAGCATCAAGATTTACATCCAAATGTACGTACTTCATTATGGATGGTGACAATTTCTTATTGCCCAAAAGTCCTCCATCATCTAAGGATTGCCAATGAGCAAGTAAAATAGGTGGTGTTTCTTTTCTTTTCGCCCATACCTTTCAATCTTCTGTGGATTGAGTTGTCCAACCGGTGTGCAGATATTTGTTTTGTGAGGTTAGCTCCCATTTCTTCTGAGCATTACAACTCTTCTCTAGCTGTTTACTGGCCTAAGCACGACCTTTGACCTCTCTTTACTGCAGGAGTTACACGGGGTCAGTGACTTTTGACCACCCACCCATGAGAAAGTGGTGAAGCAGGGGTCAGGGCCGTTCATTGTTGGGAACAGACCAGCTGGTGTGCCGTAGTCGCTGTTGTGCTGTAGTTTAATGGACTTCCTGTGACAATGTGGCAAACAAGATGGGAGGGAGTCTGGAATGAGACCGGTTCCATGACTATAAAAATACCAGAACCAAATGATGTTTGTTATCAACACTTCATGCATGGTCATTCTTACACCGATGAGGACAAAAATTAATCCATAAACAAATTACTCTTATTAGCTGGCACTATGACTATGAATGAATGACTCTTAAGAGATTCACTTTTTAATGAATCAAAAACATACATCATGGATTGTGTAGACCAGTAAACAGTGTAGTCTAGTCCGATTCCCAAACCTTTCTAAACTGTTTTTTTATTTTTTTTATTTTTTTTTAAACATTTCTTCTTCCAAAGTATTAAAAGAATCATTAATGAAACCATTAAGAAACCAAAATAATTAAGAGGAATCAGAATTTAAACTGGAATTGGAATCATTAAATTCCACACGTCTCCCTTTTCTAATAGTCAGCCTTGTATTTAAAGCCGTAAAATCCCCACTTGTAATTGAATGTCTGGGTAGCTAGATAACATCTTCCTGAATTTTGTCTTTAAAGTTCTCTGCTCAGCTAAGCATGTCTTCCAACACCACTAAGAGAGAGAGTGAAAGTGAGAGAGAGACAGGAAGAGAGATGTGAGTGTGTGAGAGAGCTATCTCTGTCTAATGGAGTGATATCAGTGGTGTTCATGACTAAGCATTTGACATTTGAAAATCAGACATCAATAATCCCTCTGTGCTTTGCAGATGTCTGTGATTGATTTATCTGCCTATACAAATGGGGCCGCATCTCTCCTCTTCCTGTTTTAAATAAAGGAAAAAGCATTGCTGTGTTGGGAGGCAATGTAGAGAAGATGTAACAGACCATCCATCCATCTATCTGTTCATGTCTAGTTGTCCATCTATAAGTCTGTCTTTCCGTTTTTCTGTCTGTCTGTTTGTCCGGTCGTCCACCCAGAATCCTTTTTTTTTTTTATTTAGTTTCTTCATTTGTATGCTTTTGTGTGTCTTTTAGGAGTGATATGAAGATGTTCTTTTTATCTTTGGTATTTTAATGGACCTGCAATTAATGTAATTAATGATCACAAGCCTTTCATAGACAGAGCAAAGAGCTTGACAGCCATATACAAGACTTATAATGAAAAAACAGGTTGCTTTTTGTAAACTAACTATTGCTATACCTGTCTAAGGCTGAGTACACATGCATTTGTGCACTAGTAAACAAATTAATTTAATAATTTAAAGGGGACCTATTATGCCTTTGTCAAGGTCTTGATTTTGTTTTTGGGGTCTACTAGAATAGGTTTTCATACATGAATGTTCAAAAAACACGTTGCTGCAGCACCTCTCTTCCAAGTCTGTCAGTATCACTCTGGGGTGCGTTCTCGTACAACGACAAAACTCAGCTAGTCACTACTGTTTCCCAAAACCGTATTGTCGTAAACCTGTCGTGAATGATGTCACGCAGGTGGTGGAGTAATAACTTCTTTAAATGAATCCATTGGAGGCTGAATTAATGCTAGATTTTTTTGCTATAAATTACGGACATGGCATCTGAGAACTAATTCTTATCTTTCTCAGTTATTTTGCTTTATTTCCTGATTCAATCATAGGCTTGGTCTTACATACTAGAGCACGTACACATATGCGCACTCTTCAAAAACGGTGCGTAAAATCCCTTGACAAACTAAAATATGTAAATGACATTTGTATATACTATTCGAAATAAAAGATATACATTGAACTTAATGTTACCTTGCTTATTTTGCCCAAGATAACGATTTATCCACATGTCATAAAAACAAGAAACTATGCTTCTAACCACAGCTCAAGAGCTGTCGTTCCAACCATACAAGTTTGCAATGCAGTTTGTTCACAGTTTGTTTGAATGTTCGTTTGAACTATGGTTTCGGGAAACACCAAAACGTTGAACTATGTTAGTAATGACGGAACTTGTGATGTTAGTTGGCTAACGATGCTTTTGGGAAAACACCCCTGTTTATGTCTCTATGAAGCCCCTCTTTCTGAAAAGAGCAGTGCGCTCTGATTGGTCGGCTGGATTAGTGTGCTGTGATTGGTCACGCCCCTTACCACACGCGAGTTTCAAAACACTACTGACTAATTTGCGCAAGCCTTGTGGCTTTATTTTGCATATGCCTTGGGTGAAAATTGATTTAAATGACGAATAATTTGACATGTTGACATGAAAACTCAAGACTACAATCGAGGCATTTCAGGGAGAAACAGTTCTTACTGCCATAGGGAATAGCTCCCTTTGGAGTGACCTTGTAACTCTGCAGGCTTTTTTCATGCTCAAACAGCAACATTACACACTAAAGAAAGCTGAATGTAAAAAAGCATAATAGCCATCCAAAATATCCAACATATAGGAAGTTTGATATTTGAAATGCAAATGCAATTAAATATTTATTTGCAAAAAATAGTTCTGACTTCTACCAGCAGGGGCTAACAGGGCCATGCTAACCATGCAGCCAAACAATAAAACTGGTATAAAATAAACTAGAAAGTGATAGAACACAAGCCGAAAGCACAAAGTACAAACCATGGAGGTTAAAATTGCTAAAATCTCGCACCATCTGTTATTTACAGGATGAGAGTGAAAGATATCATTTATCTTAGCCCACAGTGATGTATTTAAGCCATCAAGCCTGTCAGATTAAGTGAAATATATGACAAGATGAGAAAGTATCTAGCTGGGGTTTCGTTCTAGAAATCCTTTGTTTCAAGCGTGCATTAGTAATTTCTGCTAACCAGTGTTGAAAAAGACAGTGTTTTTAATGAGTTTTTACATGTCACTTCCTGTGGTTTGACACTTCCTCGGCTGTCAGCTAGTGGTTAGCGAGAATAGCAGTTTGCCCTCTTTCCGCTATGGCTAACTGGCCTGAAGCCAGTCTGTGGTTATCTCTTAACTGTTATAAAGTGTGACAGGGTAAAGATAGCCTTCTGTGGCTAGGCCTCTGCTTCTTGTCACATAAACACTTCCAGTAAAAGTACGAGAAAAGGAAGATAAAGCAGAAAAAAGTCAAAGAGGAGGAAATTAGTGGTACATTGCTGTAAAAGATAAGCAGAAAAATTACAAAAGATGGGAGGAAGAGAGATGAGTGATGTGTTGATACAAATGCACCGGCTGACAATATCTTCAGCAGTGGATTGTATTCATTAATCACTCAGCACTTCAATGTACTGTAGATTAACTGTTTCTTGCAGACCTAGTTGACATATAGTTTGGTCCACCTTGCAGCTTACTCTGCTTAAGAGCTACTTAGACAGGAAAACAGACTGTCTGACTGACAGCTAACAAAAAAATGTGTTATAAGAATAATTTGCTAACATTCCCATTAAGTTATGAAAATGTTATTTCTGAATGTTCTCTGAGAATTAAAGGGTCATGAAACCCCAAAACACTGAGATGTTAACATATATGTATAGGCTGCACATCATTGAAAACACTAAAGGTACTCATTAATGTTTTTCATACGTGAAAAAATTGTTATTTTTGCATTTTTCAGAGCGATTTCTGTCTTCCGGTTTGAAAAGCTGAGTCGGAGCAACGTCACAAAATCTGACGTAATCGTGTACTTTCGGCCCAAGTATGGGCATGGCCGAACATGCTGACGTAGACCGTTTCGAGCGAGTCTCGACATGTATACATGACATAAAGCTCATTTAATTCAATCACTGCGCTGTAGTATGCATAAGATTATATTTGTGGTATTATGCATGAGGAAGTATTACTTTTCTCACCTCAGTCTCTTGTCATTCAGAGACATATCATTGGTGTTCATTTCCTCAGTGCTACAACACAATGTGGTTTCATGACCCTTTAAAAATGTCCAGTTTTTTTAAATGTTTTAAAAATGTTTTTTTTTTTTTTTTTTTCATGGTAATGTGATTTTATCCTTCTTTAAACATTATGGGAATGTTACTTTTGAATGTTCTCTGAATGTCTGCCTTTTTCTGAAAGAAGCCCTAACATTTAAAAAGGTTAGATGAATGTCCAGTTAAAATGTTTCAGAAAAAAAAAAACATTCCACAAACAATGAATAAATAATGTTTTTCTGTATTGGTCATCGGCCATAACATGAAATAACTTATCAGCTTATCATATCAGTCAGAATTATAAACAGTAATGAAACAGTTAAAGATGTCTGCAGAGACCATGTTCCATGTTTTCAATGCACTATATACTGTATATAAATCTCATGAAAGAATATAAATAATGGAGGAAATCAGGTTAATTCTTGCCTAATTATTAATGCCAAAATGTATTGAAAATATTTAAATTTGATGGATTTTGAATCAAATTTATCATCTCATTCGTTGACAAACATGTAAACTTTGTGAGTGGTATTGTATACATTCACCGCTCTTCTGAAGTTTTGTGGACAGATCTTACCTAACTTAACCAATTAACAACCACATTAATAACCAACTGTTATTAATAAGAGATGAAAATAAAGAACATTAGGCCTAAATGTAATATTACTCAGTAGGATCAATGAAAACACCAAAATCCAAATGAAACTATAATCAAAGCTGGATCGCTCCAGCAAAGAGGAGAGCTCGGCGATCCCGCCATGAGGATCTAACAAAGAGAGAGACTGGCCTGGCATGAATAATACAGCATTTTTAATCATTTGCAGGGATCCGTGTGAATGGGGATCGTTTTGATGACATTATCTGTATGACGAAAACGCAAAGGAAAACTTTTCTGTTTTTAGTACATCGTTATTGTGTAAACATACCCTAAAATAAATGTGACACACATAACAAGTATGTATGGTTATTTTATGTAAAAAGTATATGTAAAGTATATGATTTCATCATTAAGACATTTACCTCCACCTACTGGCATTTTTAATTTCTTATTTAGGTCTATTTTATTAAAAAAATAATTTCATAATTCCATATTACTAAAAAAAAAGTATGTTTCAGCCAATAATGAAAATTCAGTCATCCTTTACTCAACCTTATGGTCCAAAAGTTCATGTGTAATAAATTATATGTTGAATCAAATAAAATATTTCTTTCTGAAGCAACTTTTTTATATCCTCCAGATCTATTTTACACCATAATGGCTTCAAATGATCTTTTGGAGGTAATTTCTCAGCCAAAATTGATGTGAGATTAAATTGTTATTAATTAGATTAATCCCCACATCATTTAATTAATTGGATTAAAAATGTAATCACTTGACAGCCCTAGTAAATATACATGATTGTTACAGCAAAAGAAAGAAATGTAGATGTGGTGGGGAAAATTAATATAACGTAACAGTCACTACAGGAATAGCTCTGTAAAGTTTATGGCCCAACCATTTCAAAATGATCTCAGAGTTTCCCATTTATAAATATGTCTTTAGAGGTTGTGCATGTTCAATTTCCAACTCGAAAACTGCTGCTAAAAATATGTAAAACTAAATGTACAATAAAAACTCTACATAAATTATCATTACACATCCACTGTGAACAGTCCATAGGTGTAACATTTGAGGCTTGAAAACTGCAGACCCAAATGCACCAGCTAGTCAACAACAGGGACATTTTTTGTACAGTAAGTTATTCATAACTGTTCACTTTTCTTGCCCATCCTCCACAAAGACACAGGCCTAAGTAGGCCACCCGGAAACTCACAGCCCTGTATGCACACCTGTGTCTGCCACAAGTCCATAGATATCATGACAAACCCCTCAAATACCCTAGAAAGACATCGCTCATCTTTATGATGGTACCATTTCCAACAAAACTCTCAGATCAAGATGATGTTTTGAGAGGGTTGGAACATTCAGCAGAGCCACTCATTGAATCTAAAATGAAGAAGCACTTCAATCCTATTAATTCTTCATGCCACCTGTGCTGACAACTGTGAAAAGAGACAATGGACTTTGTTTCCTGTGCAGATTTTTTACACATGGATGTACTTGAAAGATCAAATACTAGACCAGTGTTTCCCAACCCGTTTCCTGTTCTCTTATCTGGCCCATCCAGTTCAGGTCTTGGAGTAACAAGCTACTAATCAGCCAATGAGTTGAATCAGGTCTGTTTGATTAGGAAGAGTTTAAAAATGTGTACCATTGGTGTGCCTCTAGGAACAAGATTGGGAAACACTGTTTCAGGGATTTCTGAATGAATTGTCAAGGTTTCACAGTTACCTCTGCCTAGGGCTTATTGTAGCTGCATGTTAAAGACAACTTTATTTCTATGGATGTGTGAAATTGGTTTTAAGGAGGTCCTGTATAATTGGGTTGGATTCATGTTCACTTGACCCTGACTGGAATCGTTTCTTCAGGGTGTTTACAAGTGTACAGTCAGTCTCTGTTATTTGCTGTGCAGAACCTTCACATTTGGAATATGAAGACTTTAGTATTCCAGAGACTTTCTGAATGAATTCTCAAAACTTCACAGTTACCTATTGACTCCACCTAAGGCTACAACAGAGATACCAATGTCTCAGTTCCTCATAAGCGCTCATTGTAGAAGCCCAATACCTTGTAATTACAATGTTGTTTTGAGATGTTCGTTTATCAAAGTCCAGTTTAATTGGGCCTCTTATAACTTTGCCTGACCCCAATTGGACACATTTCTAAGGGGACACATTTCTAATATTGGAAAAGTGTGCAACTCATTTCCAATATTTGCTATGCAGATTTTTCACATTACTCAAAAGATTGACTTGATAGCACCTTCCACTATTCCAGAGACTTCTACATAAAATCCCAGTTACCTCTTGACTCTACCTAGGGCTACAAAGGAGATACCAATCTTTCATGCTCAACATAGCAGCACTTGGAGGATCAATTCGGCAGCACCTTCCACTATTCCAGTGACTTCTGAATGAACTCTCCGAATTTTACAGTTATCTCTCGACTCTACCTCTGGCTACAAAGGCGATTCCTGTGTCCCAGTACCTCTCAGTACTGGACTAAACTAGGCCACCCATAGGCCAATACACCTCTACCCCATATGTGAACCCATCTGTCTCCCATGAACCCACAAAGGTCATAACGAATCCCTACATTTACGGTACACACACCTCAACCTCACAATGTTTTTATCTGTGGGCACTGTCTTGTTTTGCTCTTGCCACAACCTTTTTTCTTGACAAGTTGCTGGTATCCCCCCAGCAAACATCTTAGCTGTCAGAATTGGTGGAAATGATGAGTTAGTCCTGAGATTAGAGATGTCTGAGGTTGTCAGACTCCTTTGTCCTTTTCCTGGTTATTTATTTATTTTTGTATTGTCTAGACTATGTATTCTCCCCATTTTTTGTACAACAAGATACTTGCCGGCTTGACCAACTCTTAAAGAAATCTTCATTTCAATGATCATATAAACAGTGATCATTGACCTAATCTATCAAATAAATGTCTGTTATTCCTTGTTAAACCCATCCACATCAATAAAAAAAATAATAAAAATAATGGCAAAATAAATGTGGGAAAAATAACTGTCGTGATCTTCAATAGCTGGTATGCCTTCCTTTGGGAGAAATCACTTCTTGGAAGATATGTTTCCTGTCAGTCTTCTAGATGACCTTGGTGGACAATTTGCCAATTCCTCCTTTCAGAAAACTGTGAAAAAGAGCAGTCCTCCATGTACTGCCTACTTCAAGTTCTAGACATAGGTTCATTTTCCAGTGGGTTAATTTCTGAGCTTTTGCTTGTCCTTGGTCAACTCTTCATTTTTACTTTTTGAGCTATTGTTCTGGAGATTTGTTTCAGGGTCAGATACAATTAAACTTTTATAAATAGATTCGCATTCAAGAAGTCTGTGGAAATCCATGATGGCCAGCTTGCTTATGGCAAAACCAGAGATTTGACAAATGAATGTTTTTTTAATCAAGGCAACATTTTTCTGTTTATTTCTACTTTTTAAAAATAAATATCTGACATTATGCAAGAAACAAGTCTTGTCTTGTTCCATTAGTCTATATCTATATCTTTATTCAGTTGTTTGGCAAGTTTTTATGGCAGTTTTTATATCTTATTTCATACTTATTTCATAAGTGTATGTTTTAGCTTATTGACCCTTGTTGAAAACTGTCAGTAAATACTATTCTTGTGGGTTATTTTTTTAAGATGTCCTGAAGCATTTTTTGGTCAGTTTTGGGGCTGAGCATAATAAAATTACAGCAAATGTTTTTCCCCCTTGTTTTCTATATCTCCATTTTACTTTTGAGTATTGGAGTACACAAAGCAGAACCTTGATCCCTATAAAGTATGATTTAGCTAATATTATTATGGGTTATGGTTTATTGAGATCTATTTAGAGAAAAAAAAGAGAGCTAAGGCATCTAAATGTGATCATGATGGAGATAATTTTGCCTCCAGTCCCAGGAGGATGAAAACATGCAATACAGTATGTTCATTTGGAGTAATGTCACGTTAACAGTGTCCCATTAGAAGGATAGAGGACATTCTTAAAGGCTTGTAAGAGCTATATGTTACGCAGAGGACACCTTGAATCTGTTTTTTCAGATGCACCTGGTATAAATGAACTTCATTCAGAGTCTGAGATGTACATGAACGACATACCTAGTTATTAAAATGTATACAAAAAATTCCCGTAATTCACATTACCTCCTGTAATGGCATTAGACAAGGTTAGAGTCTTTTCCTCTACGCTCAAGTGACTCATGGTACAGACTCATTAACTGCTTTATTTACAAGGTAAAGGCTCAGTGTTGTTCTGTAATAGGATGTGACAGTAAAGGAAGTGTGCGGTTACTTTCGCCTGCCACACATTTCATGCCTCAACAAACCTCTTAAAGAGAAAGAGAAATATAAGCTCTCTTCCAAAACTGAGTGAGCTCCCAACCTAGATAGAATTTAAGGGATCAAAAGTGATCACTTTCAATGAAGGCTAGACATTGTTATGATACTTTAATTTCACATATATCAGTTATTATGAAATAATCCAAAAATGCATCACATTAAGGTCATTATAGAAACTGAGAGACTGTAATGTGTTTTAAATTTTAATATTAAATACCATAAACATTAAATCAGCATCAGCATCAATACTGGGCCGGTGTTCAGATTTAAACAGGGAAGCTCTGCAACGTAGTGTATGAGAATGATAGGGGAGAGATGAATTTGTTGAATAAAGTCATTATTTTTGTTTTGCGCACAAAAAGTATTCTTCATTTCATCAAAATATCTTAATTTGTGTTCTGAAGATGAATGAGGGTCTTATGGGTGTGGAGCGACATGAGGGTGAGTAATTAATGACAAAAAATTTCCTTTTTGGGTGGAATAACCCTTCAAGTACATATTTATATGTAATTTTATAATAAAATTTGAAATATGGTTCTGTCTGAATGTACTGACAATCATTTATGGTAAACTAAAATATACTTTAATCTAATTTCTATATTATTTCAGGTATTTACATATTTGTAATTGCACATTTGTAATGATGAAGTTGCAATTAGCACATTTAAAATATTTATTATCAAATAACACGCTACCGTTAAAATTATTATCAAGTACTTACATGTCCATTAGTATGTTAGTTAACACATCAAAATAAATGTATTCCTAGAACATAATTATTTAAAATGACCTTTAAACTTTTAATTTGATATTATTACAAAGTGTTCTTTTTAAAAAATGAAATGCTCTTTTTCTCATGAAAGTGTAGCAAATATGAAACTCAATTCAATTCAACTGTGTTAGCAAGTGTTAATCTCTCTTTTGTTTCACACAAGTAGCGCTATTTTTGTTATGCGGAATTGCTGAAGCTCACTAGGTTTAGGACGAGCTAAACAATCTCCTGACTGATCGGGAACACTAGGCCTATATAGCCTAGACCTTATGCACCAGAGAAACAAGTGCACAGCTATCTTTAGAATTTTGTCTTTGAACTTCCGTTTTTTGTGGTAGCTCTGTATATTTCTATGCATGTCGAAGAGTAATTAGGTGAAGTGGATTTACTTTTTGTAGAGTTAACGAAAGTCATCATGAGCATTGTAATGTTAACTTTGAAGCAGATGTTATAACAAATCTGTAAGATCTTACCTTCCTGCTGTGTGGAAATACAACCAGAAGACAGAACACAATGAGCAGGGCTGAAAAGGGATGGGGCTAAAAACAGCGCTCAACATGAGAATCAACTCACGATTGATTTCAAGAATAAACTAATGCTACAATAAGCATAAAAATACATAGCACACTCAAATATTGGATAGCTATTTTATTTATTTTCAGTATTTAATTGATGAAATGTGTATGTATTTAAAGGGTTAGTTCACCCAAAAATGACAAGTTGCTCACCCTCATGTCTTTCCACACCCATAAGGCCTTCGTTCATCTTCGGAACACAAATGAAGATATTTTTGCTGAAATCCGAGAGGTATAGCCTATGACTCGTCCATAGACAGCAATATATACACCACTTTCAAGGCCCAGAAAGGTACTAAAGACATTGTCAAAACAGTTGACGTGACTGCAGAGGTTCAACCTTAATTTTATGAAGCGACTAGAATACTTTTTGTGCACAAAAACAAATAAAAAATAATTACTTTATTCAACAATCTGTTTTCTTCCCTGTCATTATCTTTACGCAATTGACACAGTAAGTGGAGTGAAGGCTTCCGTGTTTACCTCTGAATGCCGGCTCAGTATTGGCCAAAGCTGTTCACGTGAGCAGCACGACGCATGTGATGCTGACGCAGGAGCCGGCCAATAATGAATCAGCGTTCTGATGTAGAACTTAAAAAAGTGCTGGACATAAACAATGTATGAGAATGACACAGAAGAGAAGATATTGTTAAATAAAGTCATTATTTTTGTTTTGTTTTTGCACACAAAAAGTATTCTTGTCACTTCATAAAATTAAGGTTGAAACACTGCAGTCAGGTTGAACTGGTTTAACAATGTCTTTAGTACCTTTCTGGACCTTGAAAGTGGTGGTTATATTGCTGTCTATGGACGAGTCATATACCTCTCAGATACCTCTTAATTTTCATTTTTGGGTGAACTAACCCTTTAAATTTATTTACTGACACATAAGATAAGGTTCTCATAAGAGTCTCTATTTTTCCACTGAGCTCAGCACCTGTGAGGTTCCCTTCTCTGTGAATGATACATGGAATTTGGCTACAACAAGGTTTCTTAGGAGGCAGCATAATTAAGTTGACCCTGTATTAAATAGTTTATTATTTATATCAAAAATATAAATTATTCATAAAATAAAATCTTCATTTTAGGCTCTGTCTTGCTTCTGAGCATTAAATCCATCAGTCTTTAGAGTCAGAGAGGTTGTTTTACCACAGGTTATGTAGACACTCTCTCCTCCTCTGTCTTGTGTTTGCGATATAGACATCCATTCTTCATTCAGACAGTTGCCTTGGAGCAATCTGAGGTTAAATGCCTCGCTTGATGGCACAATTTTTGATATGTTAGTGCCAAGACCCTTAGCAATTCTTTGCTTTTTGTGTTGGTGGCCCAAATCTTTAACCATCATGCTATCACCACACAATGCACCATTAGTGATGCTAATACAAAAACACATATTCATAAACTATTTCACCATTTTCCTTCTGACAATGCCTCACTTTGTATCAAAAACTTCAACCAGCAACTATTAAATAATACATTGCTATAAATGATTCAAATGGTAGCACTTTGCTGCAGTTTTAGTCCTTTAGATTTTCCAAATAGCTAAAATTGTTTATAAAAATACACAATCCTGATGTTTTTGAAGACACAAAACCATGGAATATCTCTGCCACATGACGCAATCACAGCCAATCAGAAAATATTTGATGTTTAATGAACAGTTAAGAGTGGCAGGATTTTAGACCAATGAGATTTCACTATGGGGCTTCCCTATGTTGCTCTACAGAAATGAGAATAATGCCATGTTGGAATTATCATAATTGCAAGATTCCGACTTGTAAAAAGCGCTCACATCCTCTAAGAACTCATAAATACAACAAGCAATGCTTTTATTCACTTTTTTCTGCTCCTTTTCGCCTGTGTTTTGATCCAGAGATTCTGTACGTAATAGTGACCCCTAATGTATAATAGTGAAAGCCGGACAATTCTGTCAATGGCTGGGAAGCATTGTGTCATAAATGACAGAAAATTCCGTCAATGGCATGGAAAGACTTAATAATCATCATAAAATTAGGTCTCATTCGAAAGCTTAAACACTCAAAGTTCATTCTGGGAAAAACGTTTTGAAATTTGGAAAACATCTTGGTTAGATATATCATCCCCATCTCACGGGAAAACATAGCTATTTTACAAGGTGTTGATTTCATATGAATTTGTATGATATGCATAGCACGAAAATGTACAATTTTTAGAAAAGGCGTAAGCATGAAGGTCCACCCCAAAACATATCTGTCATTGTGGCGTAAGCAGATCGTACCAGACCAAACAAGTGATATCCTACAAATTAGCCACCAATTTGCCAAAAGGTAAAATAGTTACGAATTGCCATAAGATGTTGGACAAATGGTTTTGATTTTCATTCAGTTTTAGGGTGCAAATTATTTTGTAAAACATATATTTTGTGTAAAATAAAAAATTTGTGGTTTAGTACATTTGCTTTACAGTAAATTTAAAGGGTTAGTTCACCCAAAAATGAAAATCCTGTCATTAATTACTCACCGTCATGTTGTTCCACACCTGTAAGACCTTCATTCATCTTCAGAACACAAATTAAGATATTTTTGATGAAATCTGAGAGGTATATGACTCATCCATAGACAGCAATATAATTTTCAAGGTCCAGAAAGGTACTAAAGACATTGTTAAACACTACAGTGGTTCAACCTTAATTTTATGAAGAGATGAGAATACTTTTTGTGCGCAAAAACAACACAAAAATAATGACTTTATTCAACAATCTCTTCTCTTCTGTGTCATTCTCATACGTTGTTTACGTATAGTGCTTCCAGGTTCTACATCAGAATGCCGACTCATTATTGGCCAGCTCCTGCATCATATATTATAATAATTATAATATTCTTGTTTTTTGTCATATTCTAACAACAATTGTTTGCAGCATAGCTTGTTTATATTCACCAATAAATTATGTACAAGCCATACAATGATGTCACAAGTCATTCAACAGAAGAATGTAATCATAAATATTGCATGTGTTTGCTGCAGCTGCATGCATTTTTGCATGTGTTTATGAGAGTGTTTATGTGTGAGAGAGAGGACTGGGAAATATGTCTTTATGTTTGCCAGTGCATATATATGTGTGTGTATGTGTGTGTGTGTGTGTGAGAGATCTTCTCTCAGGGCGCAGTGGATATCCTGACGTCCTGCTGTTATCTCTATCCCCCCCTCTCTCACTCTCATTCACGCACTGAATGGGCTCACGACCGGGTTCCTGACCACCGTTGCCACAGCGACCGTGTCAGACACATGCTACTTTCTCAATAATTACTCAACAAGGGAGAGGAGGTGAGTGGAGGGCTGGAGAAAGGAGGGAAAAAAGGCAGAGGAGAGGATGAGAAGGAAGGCACTGCGGGCCATGAACCATTAGCACAGAATGGATGATTAAAAGAGAGATATGAATGGAAAGAAGAGAGATGATGGGAGGAGAGGAAATGGAAATGACCATGTGTGTCTTGATATATTAATGTGTGTATGCATCTTGTTGTATCATATTAAACACATTGTGGACAGGTGCAGGAGCAGTGTATTTTTCTGCATAATCTTATGTTTATGACCTTATGTCTCTAGATCGTAATGGAGGACTAAACCTGCAAAATTAAAAATAAATATTTAAATATTTGACACTTAGTTATTTAACATAAATAAGTGATATAGGGTTAATCCTTTTTCATTTTCACATATTTTTTTCTTAATTTATATGCACTTTTATATATATATTTAACATTTATAATAAAGAAAAAAACATCAATAAAATATTTAATTTCTATGTTTAATTTTTACATTTACATATTTTTTTCCTCATTTTTTTCTTCATCATATAAAAATATTTAATGATAATATATGATAATGAGGGGGCGTGGCTTTCACATTAATCCATAGCTATCAAGCCCAGCTTGTTGTACATATTTACATGCAATACCCAAGGATGCATATTAGCAGATGTTAGGACGTTAATTTCATCAGGCCTGATTATGCCAAAACTTACAATGAAGCAAAATGCCACAGGCCTTTATAGATTTGTAGATTTGAACAGGAAACCAATTGTCAGAAGACCAATTAAGACATGAGGTGAATTATATGTGCAAACATAATGTTGATAAATACAACTGCATATAATGTCAGAAATTAAATGGTTAGTTCACCCAGAAATTATATTTCTGTCATTAATTACTTACCCTCATGTCGTTCCACACCCGTAAGACCTTCATTCATCTTCGGAACACAAATTAAGGTATTTGTGATGAAATCCGAGAGGTATATGACTGTCCATAGACAGCAATATAACCACCACACTCAAGGTCCAGAAAGACATTGTTAAAACAGTTGACCTGACTGCAGTGGTTCAACCTTAATTTTATGAAGCAATGAGGATACTTTTTGTGTGCAAAAACAAAACAAAAATGATGACTTTATTCAAAAATCTCTTCTATTCATTATCCTTATGCAGTTGATGCAATAAGCGCAGTGAAGGCTTCCGTGTTTACGTCCAAATGCCGGCTCAGTATTGACCAAAGCTGTTCACATGAGCAGGACGACGCTTGCGTGTGTTACTGTCGCAGGAGCCGGCCAAAAATGAGTCGGTATTCTTATGTAGAACCAGGAAGCACTGGACATAAACAGCTTATGAGAATGACACAGAAGAGAAGATATTGTTGAATAAAGTCACTTAATTTGTGTTCTGAAGATGAATGAAGGTCTTACGGGTTTGGAACGACATGAAGGTGAGTAATTACAGTTTTTCTCAGTCGCTTTGGTACATTTCTCAGATCAGAACTGAAATTCTCAAAACTACCTATTCAATCTTCACATTATTGTGTCACTTGTGCACATCAAAAAAGCAGTTTCTCATTCTTTTGAACAAATTACAAATGCTTTAGTACATTCAGGCAATTGATTATGTACAATTGTTTGCTATTTCCTACATTATGTTGCTTAAAATGTATTATATGGTTCTCTGTTGAATAATCGCACCACTCAAAACATCTAGTCATTAGTTCATCGCACAAGTCATTAAATGCAAAATCATAATGTCAAGTATATTATCTATACATTTCTATTAGACTTTTTTAAATGTGTCTTGAATTGATGAATTTTGCAGGTGAATTCTGATTTTCACTAATGTATTCAGTGGAATGTAAAGCATTAGATCAACCAATGACACAACCAGTTCTATAAAGCAGCTCAAAGATGCATGTCATGAATCTTCAACTGGAAAGCATATATAGACAGAGTAGAGTTTCAATTTCTGATAATGGAAGAACACGGTCAACAGCTGGGAAGAAGAAGAAGAAGAAGAGTAAGGATGTGGCAAAACAGAGGAAGAGGTAGATAAGGCAAAGGGCGTAGGCACATTTCTGGTGAAATGAGGCCCACTCTATGAGGTCCCACTGTGAACTATGGTCTCAATCATGACCTTACAATGGCTTATGTGGGTCTATATGTGCAGCCGAAAGTTTGGAGAAAAACCTTTTCCTCAATCAATCAAGCAGTTTGTAGATATAACAGGTACGTATTTCAGCAATGTGCACTGCACACTATTGTGCATGCTATAATCTTAATATTACAGTGGCATTTTACACTTACAGTTGCATATTACACTTGCTTTACACTTACAGTATAGTAGGCTAAATGAACATTATAGAGACATACTATATCACTCACATACACATGAATACATATATACAGTGCATGTATAGTCTTGTCTTTTTTATTTATCACAAGGACATTTTACAGTAATTTGTTCACTGTCATAAAAATCATAGCCATAGTTTAGGCTACATCTGAAATATTCATTACTGTTATACTGACGACATTCATCACTGTTATATTGCATTTTGACTATCTTGTTCGAGAACAATGACACAATGAGTTGTTTTTTTGTTGTTGTTGTTGTTTTTGTTTTTAAACAGCATCAATATGTCCAAAATCAATATCAAATGAATGTCAAATTAAGTGTAAGGAATCTGAAATAAGATACTCAAAATTATTTAGGCTCAAAACAACGTAAAAAAAAAAAAAAAACGACATGAAATGTTGCAGTGACACTGTATATCAAGGAGATTTAAAGATGGTGGATAAATTTGGAATGTTTTGATATCATAAATGTGAACTAAAACAGGAAGAACTTTGATGTTGGCTTGACAAAGACTTGCTTGGAAGTTTAAAATAGTTTTAAAAGCATGAAGTCAAACGTTTTTATAACAGTAGGCATATAGTCAGCATTAAGGGTTTAATAGACAGACAGAGAGACTAAGATGATTTAAATTAGACCTTGTCAGACCACCAGATAGATAGATAGATAGATAGATAGATAGATAGATAGATAGATAGATAGATAGATAGATAGATAGATAGATAGATAGATAGATAGATAGATAGATAGATAGATAGATAGATAGATAGATAGATAGATAGATAGATAGATAGATAGATAGATAGATAGATAGATAGATAGATAGATAGATAGATAGAGTTGGATTTTGAACAGTCTTGGCTCATTTGAATATTCTGTCAATGTAAATCTATGGGATTTTTATGATTTTTAATCTTCATTTTTAGGAAAATCGTCCTAGAAAAGTCCTTAGAAAAGATATACTCAGAACAATCTGAAGGTTTGACTCAAGTTTGGGGGTTGTAGATTTAAAGCTCTAGCAGAAGTTAGAGTCAAAAAGTTTGTCTCAGAAGAACAATAATAAGCTTTTTTAAGTCAACTTAATTGGCATTATTAAGACAATGGAGTCTGCCATTTTATTCCAATATTTTTTTAATAATTTAAAAATATTTTAAAATTTTCATGACTTTTTGTCATTTGGTTCAGTTCAATTCAATTTTATTTGTATGAAGCTTTTCACAACACACATTGTTTCAAAGCAGCTTTATAGATAATACTTCTTTTAGTGGTATAAGAAACAATACAGAATATTATCATATAAATTAAATTAAAACTAGTGAAAGTGTGAAAAGTGTTTACTTTCTCCATTGGGTCAAAAGTGCATATAGTTGAAGAAACACCCATATACAGCATATGACAACCACAATATACTGTAGTGATGTATTATAAACAGATAGTGATATACAAAGATATTGTACTAGTGAATTTGTTCAATACTGTGTGTGTAAGTATGTGTGTGATCTGAGCTTTTTGGTGAGCACCAAGGTCAGAGCAGCGAGGTGCATAAATGCATTGTGGGATGCTGGGAGATTGTGTTCCCGCTGAGTAGAGATAAATCATGTCAGTTCCACACACGCTCTTAAAAGCACCAGGAGCACATGTGCCGCCACACCATCATTCCTTCCTGTAGTCGCTCTTCGTCTTCCTCCACTGTGTGTGTGTTTCACAGCTGCAGGTGCCTCGGTAATCAGTTAACTGTCATGCACATGCACACACACATGTGCAAAGAGACACAAAAACAGACACAGATTAGACTGCAGGTACCATTTATACCACACACATAAAAGCATCCTTCTCTCCTCACCATTAGCACGGTGTGTGTCATTTGATCACGCATTAGACACACACACATGCATACTAACTCAAGGATGCCCTGCAGGTGTAGTGTGTGTGTGTGTGTGTGTGTGTGTGTGTGTGTGTGTGTGTAGTGTGTGCCCAGAATCAGTTGGAAATGGAAGCTTATATATGTGCCAGGTTTTAAACACTTCCTTGTCTTGCCTTTCTGAGAGAGAGACTATGGTAAAATCTTAGGAGAATACAGAGTTACATCATTTTTACATCTTCATTTATTTTGCATAAATATCTCTGCATAATTTAGAGTGAGCTTGTTTTTTTCATATGTGATTCTATTGTTTATGAAGCATGAATCTAAAACTAAGTCCTTGAATGTCCCTTTTTAGAATTATTACTATGATTTAAAGTAGATGTAATATATTTTTCTAAATGCAGACAAGATATTGAATGTGTCGTTTGCATTGGTATAAAAATGATTGTGGTAGCAAATCTTGTAAGCAAACTATAATTCATTCAGCATCATATATATGATGTAATTTATGTAATATAGAATTTATTTTATATTTATATATAACATATTTTACAGATTTTTAAATTATACAGTTAGATTTTTAATTAAATTATATATGTTTCATTATTTAAAATATAATTTAATTAAATTAAGTATTTCTTAAAAATTCTTGGTTATTTTAAAAAATTAAATAAAATTATATAGTTATATAATTTATATATAATTTATGATCTTATATGCATATATATATATATTTCACAATAAATCTATTTTATTTCACTTTTAATTTGATTGTTTTTATTTTACAATAATTTATTTTAATTTAACTATTTTTCAATTACTAAATAGCTTTTCAATTAACTCACAATAACCCTGCAGTTTGTGAAACCCTGATGTAATGTAATATTTAATGCACTTCATGTTGTTGATAACAAAGAAAGGAATATATTTTCTTTCTCTTTGTATTTTTATATCAATATGGTACAAGATTATCCTATTTAAATCAATTTGATTAACGAGTTAGGTAATCTAAAAATAATCAAAAAGTAGTCCGATTACATTACCTTAAATGTGTAATGTAATGGATTACATTAGTAACTACAATTTTTTTTTTGTCATGTAACTGATTACAATTTGTAAGTAGGCCTAATCTACCCAGGACTGGTTATGATTATTTTGTTTGTAATATGTTTTTATACCAAACACTATAGTGAATAAAATAATTCTAACAGGCAATACACCTTTTTTGCTGGATTTTAGGAGCCTAGACACTGATTTTTATGTTTGTGAATTTACAACATTTATGCTATAGCATTCCTTCGAGATGAACACACCACACACACACACACACACACACACACACATGAGATTTCCCTCAGTGTGGCATGACCTCCGTCAGTAGGAGGTCCGTCACCCTTGACTGTGGCTCTGCCTCCGGGGCGGATCAGTGGAGCAGGTGCTGCTGCTGCGAGTCTCTAAGCGCCGCCTTCACTCACTCCACTGCGGCTCACTCAGCGCTCTCTCGATCGCTGCGCTGCCTCCGGAGAAACGCGATGGATTTACTTCAGCACTAAATACGTGGGAAATACGCTTTTCTTCCGTGTTAAGGTGAGTTCTCGCACGCGGGCTGTGATAAAGAGGCTTCGGCTGAAGTGAGCTCCGCTTTTGCGTGCGTTTGTTACGGACACCATCGCGTGCCGGATAGCTGCGTGATGTGGGGCGCTTTGTTTTCATTCATAGTCATTCGTGGTCCATCCTGCAAGTGTACAATTATCTTATTATTGGTCATTTTTATTCAGTTATTTTGCAGTTGTTTTATTTGAGCCTGGGATGCTAAGATCTTCCATGAGAGATAGTGACTTTTTTGGGCTTTGTTATTAAAAAAAAATATATGCTTGATGTGACCTTTGGTTTCTATTGAGACTCATTAATATTTAAAACTGTTTAACAGTCTTCTCTGAGTAAAATGCTGGATTTTCAGGCTGTGAGTAAGTGGTTAGGGAGTCGTGGTGAGTTATGACCTTCTGCTTTTCTGTCACCTCAAGGTTAATTTTCCATCCATCTCAGACATCTTTTATGGATCTTGTGCAAATTAGTATAATAACACAAAATATTATGTGGATTTGTCCAGATTAAATGCTTAATGGATATGGCTGATCTCAAAAAGCACAGAGAGAACTCACTAAAACATTTAAATGTTATATTTAGACAGATTTTAGTATATAATATGACATCTATTGGCTAGACAGATTAATCTGCCATTTTTGTCTATGAATAATAAGCATTTTATGAATTGTGTAAAATAAGCATTTCAGTCATTTTGTTTAGATCTGAAATTGGCATTTATTTGGCCATCCAACTTTGTTTATCAGTATCAGTATCATCCAATTAAAACCCATACTGTTAAACCAGTAACTGTTGGTTTGGTCACATCCTGTGTGTTCCGCACATATAGATGTGAAGTTTTTGAAGTGTCTTGTTTCCTCTTCTGGCTTTTCGTGTGGTCAAATAAATGTCAGTGTACCGTGGAAAGTCATATTTACCCAGCAACCTGTCTATATTTACCTATATGTGTACAGACAGAATGTGAGCTGCATTATGCAGTCTTGCTGAAATATCTTTTTTAAATAACTAACGGCTGAGGTTTTATTGGATTAGGTGTGAAACTGACTTGTAGTTTGTGTTAAACAGGAAAGACTGGATGAGTTGGATGTTATGAGAAGGAGTTGTTAAATGAGAAGTTACAGTAATTACATGCACACAAAGTCACACGTTAAGGCTTCATTAAGTCAGTAACAATTGCAAAACTCGTAACATCACTGCTTAAAAATATACTAATGCCAAAGCACAATGTAAGTATAATATAATAAGTACAAGCTTGTTTTGTGGTATAATACTACACTAATAGTTAGATTGTTAGTGTATCTTGAGAGAGGATCAACGTTGGTAAAGAAACTCCTCATTGACCATCTGACTCCACTAGACTCATATTTGCTCATTAACCAGCTTGAGAACGGATATTTATGTTCTTGAATGCAATTGATCATTTGTTCTTTGACCTTTTTAAGCAGTTAAATTTTCCTGGAAATACCTTGGAGTGTTGTAAGATATGATACATAAAGGTATTTTATGTAAAGCATTACTTTTTTGATCAGTCATGGTTGAGTAAACAAACGGGTGTAAAATATTATTTTTTGTGAACGATTTTTTGAAAAATAATTGTTTTTATTTTAAAAATGCTAATAATTTATTTACATTTAAAGTATAATTTATTGTTATTTAATGTATTATATGGCTTAAAATCTACATTTTATTGTGAGATGTGAGGTTACATGGTAACTTCAGCAGCTTGATTTTATGGTTCAATAGCTGGAGTAGTGTTTTTGATAATCTCAGGTTTTCCAATTGATTAACAGGGTGTTGTGGATGGATTAAAAATGAAAAACCTTGTGCCAAGTGTGTGTGTGTGTGTGTGTGTGTGTGTGTAGTCAGCAGAGTTAAACCCTCAGAGATGGACTCTATTGGGATTAGCTCAGATTTCTGCTGCTCCTTTAACTGATGTTGGTCAGCTGCTATATGTATTTACACACATACACACATCAGGTGTTTGCTCTACAGTGGTCCTCAATTTGGACACATCTGTTGGGCTGAAGTGACAGGAGAATGTTAATACTATTACAATGTTTTGGCATCTTAAAGCTTAAGACAAAACCTACCTGAATTATTAAAAGTGTTGAAACAGAAAGTTAATGTGGCCTTAAAAGAACCACATGTAATAAGATGCAATGACACAGGTAAGAGGGGGAGAGAGAGTGGTCAAAAGCTTGACTTAATGACCAAAAAACATGTGCCTCCAGTTGTCTAAGAAAGGGATATGGCAAGACATGAAAAGATGAGAGGATCCCCATCTTTTTATCTTATGTTTGACCTCAGAAACCCTAGATATTCAAAATGTCCAATCAGCACTGCATACATAGTGACAGTGGGCATATTCCCAAAGCATAAACACTTACCCAGCATACTTTGATGTCTGTCAGCAGTTTTAGGGGCTTACAGATGCCAAGCATCCCTTTAGATGGGACAGCATGGGTTGTAACAATAGCTTTCACTTTTTTGTTGGACATTTCCTGCTGCCCAAACACACACAAAGCTGTGGGTCCAACTGATAAGAGTATTTACTGTATGTTGTAAATGTTTACACTGTGTCAGAGAACACATGCTTCCATACCTGCCAGGTGAAGTTCCAGTAAGTGTAAACTTGGTGCCTTAAAACTTCTTCATTCTGTTGAGCGTGTTTTTTACAAGTCACAACCTTCTGAGCTAATGGTTTGAAGTTGATTGCACAGACACAAACGTTTCTATAGTGGAGCATCCGTTTATCAGTAGATGATGGCGATGCTTGTGATAACATAATGCAAATTTTTATTATTCATTTATTTGAAAAATAAATGAATTTTAAAAAATGTTAATTGAAAAAAAAAATGTATTCTTGAAAGTAACGTTTTATTAGGAAATTTGACCTAATGATGTCATAGAGAGGACTCTTATAGACCCCATGATTGTGATGTTTTTACGGCAAGGCAAAGTTATTTCAGGTAGCCAAATATCATGTGGTGCAACTCCCCCCCCCAAAAAATAGTGACATTTATGAATTAATTAATTAATATTAATAATTATGATATTTGTAAATAAAATACTTTCTACCTTGATTATTTTTTTTACACTCCTATTTATCATTTAGGTTATACAGCAGCAAAAACAACTTTATACATGTAAGATTATGTCCATAAAAAGTCTTTGACGAAAAGGTGTGTTTTGTGAATATGGGAGAACTAGATTTCTTTACTGTATATCTGAAGTGTTGCTGGTGATCTGCAGCATTTACTGTATAGTTTAATGTGGTAAATTTGAGGTACCTTGCATGTTTGATGTGGTTCTGTGCATAGAGAAGTTACGTAAAACCTGCTGAAGATTACTCTATAGACTGTAATGCTTCATTTATGTTCATAATCCTTTCAAAATGACTAAGAAGAAAGTATGCATGTAATTACCAGAACAGGAGGTTGAGGATATGGGTCAAGTTATAAGGTTATACCACAAGAGCTTTGATTATCAAGACCTGTAAATGCTACAACATTTGTGTATATATAGCTATGCTCAGGTATCTAAAGATGAATCATCTTGTGTCTTCAAACGTGTCAACAAATTGCAGTGCTGATGGATGTGTGCATAATGAGAAAAAAAGGAATGTTAAGTATGCTAGTAGGAAGTTTTATATATAAATACCTCTTAAACTTCTTAGGCTCACACCCAAGAAGTTTTATATATATATATATATATATATATATATATTTAAAACATCTTGGGTGTGAGCCTAAGAAGTTTAAGAGGTGAAACCAGAAAATGTGTGTCTCAAGATTCTAGGTTCAGTGTTTGATTAGGAAGACATCTAAAATGTGCAGTGGGGAGGGTACTCCAGGACCAATGTTGGGAAATACTGAGCTAGGAGACTACAAGTAGCTCATCCATGGGGTAAATGCTTTGTTAAATGAATGACATCACTTCCAGGGGCCTCCAAAACCTGATTTTAGCCACACTGTCTAAGACTGTCCGAGACTTAACATAATGGGCCCTCAGCAAATACAGTGTGAGCAGATCACAAGGGCCTCTGGACCCTCTGCACATACAGTGTTGGCTGACCACTAGAGCCAGTGTGCATATAATACAAGTGGGATATGTGGCCCCCTTGGTGCATACCATGACGAGGGCCCCTCGGAGAGTGCAGTCTGACCTGAACACCAGGTCCCCAAGTACAGTGCAAGCTTAACCCCAGGTCACCTCCATAGAAGTGCCCAGAGGCCTTTTGGGATAATCATTCTGCCCAGCCAGAAATTGTGTCTTAAATTAGATTGACTTAGACAGAACCAGAACATGATAGAATTTCTGTAAATAACATAATATTTGTTAACTCCAGTCCTTAAGACCCACATCCCAGAATGTTTTTGATGTCTCCCTATTTAACACACCAACAAAATGATGAGTTAAACCAGGTGCTTTAATTAGTGAGACATCTAAAACATTCTGGGAGGTGGACTGGAGTTGACAAACACTGAACTAGAGTGTGGATTGTTGACTAAGTTGGCAAAAAAGGCCCCCTTCTACTTGTAAAGGAACCTAAAGCTTGGGAGAACTGGTTGTCAAATATCAAAGATTCTGGAAAAGCTCTTGGGAAGAAGAGTAGCCTAGTCTTGAATTCAAGGTCATCATTATTGAGGTTTATTAGACATATTCAGACCAAATTATAAGACCAAAATGGGGATGAGAGATGAACCGTCAAGTGTGGTCAGAGAAGCCACACAACTGTATATTGGTACAGAGTGATCTGGTCTAAATGGAGAAGTTTAAGGGACTAATTACCAAACCTTGTGGGACACCTGTAGTTTGGGAGCACAGATAACAGAGTGGGTCTTTCAGATTAACTTGGGAAGCCCTGTTATTCCAAGAAAATACAATCCTATATGTGCTAAATCAGCTTTGAGATCAACAGGTTGTAGATAACAGTGTAAATTTCTGCAGACACTTCCAGAAAAATCAATACAAAGTTAATCAAGGACATTCAAGGCTAGTGTAAGGGCTTCAGTTATGGCAAGTAGAGTTGTTTCGGTACTTACATATCGGTCAAAGGTCTTCAACTTTTAAGCCCCTTTAGACCAGTAGCTTTGTGATGAACATTCTCTCTAGTTATCAATCTCTATTGTAGTCAAAACCAATTAGTGCATTTCTCTCTGGAAGTATCAGTACCGTCTTAATCCTCATCCATCTTTAATATTGTCACTGAAACGGGCATATACATACACGGGTTAATGAGCAGAAGGCAGGTGTGTGTGAGGTGCTTTATCTAGTCTTAATGAATGCCGAGGGTAGCAGATCTCTGCGTTGCTCATGCATCAATGCTTGTCTGTCATCATTATGGACATGCATGTGTGTGAGTGTGTTCATTTGTGCCCAACAAAGCACTTTGACACATCATCCATCACCCAGTCTTTTATCCCTGCTGTTTCTCCCATTGAATTTACATGAGCCGGTCATGTTGACAAGGGCTGGGTCAATTTGCATTGGCTGTACTGTTTAATGAACAAGCTTATTAGAGAGCCAGTGGGGAGCAGAGGACTGTGGGACTGTTTTTGCTGAGTCGAACCACTGCTAAAGCCTCTGGGAAAAACAGCACAGCAGGATTTCATCTTTGAGAGAGAGGAGATCTTCACATAACAAGCCTTGGGTGCTTTTAGAGAGCCATTTTAAAGATTTGTTAATTCATTCTGGGCCAGCTACAGATCTGATGATTTTAGTACAGTATTTGTTTGTATATTTGACTGTACTCAAAAGTGTGAGGTTAATAAGCCACAGACCTACAGAAAATCCTGCTAGATCAGGGATTAAAACTCTTATGTGGTAGTTTGAAGTGTAGGTGCATCTGTGTGTGAATAGATTGTGCAATGGTGTGGAATATTTTGCTAAGCATGCCAGTTGACTAATTAACTCCTTTAATAAAGTTGTAGGTTATGTTAAAAACTGCATTGAAGCACCAATTTTTTATGTTGTCAGTGCAATAATATAGTTCAGGGAGAGATTGGAACTTCATTCTTAGTTAAAAGAATGCTGTGGAAAAATCTATATGAAAGTGGAATAATTTGTACTTTTATTGTATGTTGTTTTGGGGGGATTGACAGTTCTATAGTAATTCCTATTTACTTAATTGTAAAACATTTTGCAAAATATCTCCTTTTTTGTGCTCCACTGAACATGAAAGTCATACAGGTTTGGAATGACTTTAAATGATGACAGAATTGTCATTTAATTGTCATTTAAGGCATCCTAGGGAAAATAAATGTTATCTCTCTCCCACTCCTTGACATTACTGCTTATAAATCGCTCTCTGCTCATCTGTGTTGGGTGGGATGTCTCTCCCCGAATGGCTGTGTGTGCCGTAAAATACCTGTGGCTTTTCTCATTTCCACAGTGACCAAAGACTCTCTGTTATCTCTGAATGACACTATCCAGTAGGGAAAGTGTGAGCAGCAGAGAAGAGAGGAAGGGGTAGGGTACGCATGTGAGTTTAGTAGCAGAATTATTGAGAATGTTTGTCAAGAGAAGGACAAGAGATAAAGAGAAGAGGTCTGTTTGAGGCACGCAAATGAGTGGACGAGAGACAGCTGTGTTTCAAGAGCACATGATATGATGATTTGATTGATAAGCCCCTAACAGGATTTGAGAATGACTGAAATGGCTGTTCCCTTATGGCAGGGAGAATACAGTGTCTCGGTTATAATGCTGCACTTTATTAACATTCTGTATGAGGATTATAGCTAACTCTTTGCATAATGTTTTATAAAGATACATTAGATGGATAGATTATTAATTCATTTAACCATATACCTGTTTTTGTTTTTTTGTACTTTATTTTATTTTGCTTTTTTATTTTTTATTTTTAGTTCACTACGAAAGCTCTGAGGCCATACATTTTTCTTAGTTCTTTGTTTTGTTTAACTTCATTGTATTATTTTTTTTTTATATATATATATATTTAGTTTAATTCATAAGCTCTAAGAGTTCCTGATTTCTGTTTTTGTTTTTTGGTTTGTTTGTTTGTTTTTATAGATAGATGGATGATAGACCGATAGACCTGTTTTGAGGCCATACATTTTTAGTTTTTTTTTTTTTTTCTTTGTTTTTGCTTGATTTGTTTTGTTTTCGACTTATGTGTTACAGTATTGTGCCTAAATTATAGTGTAATGTAAGATTAACCAGATTAATCTGTTCAGTTCAACTACAGGACATATTATGTTCTCTTACTCTGCGTGTTTGGATGCGCAAGGCTCCATTAAGTCGTAATGAATTTGTGGCTGATGGCAGAGGATGCTGCTGCCAGCTCTCCTAACTGCCCTAAGTTCATTATTAATTGTTTTGCTCGGTTCAGCAGAAGGGCAAGGGTTGAGACACAGTTTATCACGATAAAGCAAGCTTTTGTTTGTTTCTGGTAGAGACGCTGGCAGTGAGTGATAGCTGGAGGTGTGAGAGAGAGATACACAAAGGAAGGAAGCTGTAAAACACTCACTTTAGGCTTCGAACTAATTCACTTTCAAATGTGTTGGATGTAGTCCAAAATTGTAGTCAGATTGATTCAATCATATTAAAGTTTTTTGACACTGGTTAATGTAGATGTGTTTTCATGAAGCAAATTCCGGATTGCCTAACAAAAATTTTTACAGTGCACCTAAAGGAAGTATTCTCTATTCTCCCCTTCAAATCTTTATTTTAAGAAAAAGAAGAAAACACACTCTGTCTCTGTCTCTCTCTCTCTCACTCCCACACACACATACACACAAATGTGTCTCTTTTATTTTGTTAAGCCTACATTTCTGAAATACTTTTCTTGCCAATTTTGAAACTTTGTTTTCCAGCACTTCTAATGTTACTGTCACTTTAAAATGAATCTCTTCTGTTGTAGCATTTCACTTTGAATAAAATTTGGATAAATCTGCTAAATGAATAACTATAAAATGTAAAACAGTTTTCATGCTGGTGGTCTGATCTTGCAAAAAGTTGAATTCTTCAGGGTTTTTTAGGCTGGATTTGGATCAGTTCCAAACCACTTAATGTATCATGTGCTAAATCATTACAGGCAATGCATGCAAATTCATGTCATTATCGGTTTTGTGCCATTCATTGTTATTAAAGTCCCCCTTTAAATTTATTTTAATTTTTTGCACACACATACACACTCCTTCGTTTTTGAATCAGAGCTTGTGAAAATCAAAGCATGTGGATCCACAAATAAAAATAGAGTGAGCGATTTGATTTCAATCTTAAACTCAAGGCTGTATCTCAGAGAGGGACTGGGTTTGGGCTTAACGCCAACCTCTACGTTTCCTCTATGAATATTCTTTCAGATTTTAAAAGAAACTACAACTGAATCTGTTTGTCTTTTTCTCCCTGCAGGTATGAGCCATGAGCCAAAGTCCCCAGCATTAGGAATGATCTCCACAGCACCATGCACCATGGCCACTGTAAGCCCCCTCACTCCCTCCCCCATCAGCGGAGCAATGATTGCCAACGGAAGCCCAGCATCCCAGTCTGGACACTCTGGATTCGCTGCCGCTCTCCGCAAGCTAGCCAAACAGGCTGAAGAGCCAAGAGGTGAGTGTGCCCTTTCCTCTCATCTGTACCCATCAATCATTACTCTCTTCTTTTTATCATCTCACCCATGATGCCATGCTGAAAAGGCAGTAGTCAGCAGACCTTTACTAGGCTGTTACAGGCTGTTTCTACCCATGTTCATGTCACAGAATGGGTTAAACCAACACCCACAACTACAGTAGGTCTTTCAAAGTCATAAGTAGTTTTTGTGTTATTTAGAGATAAATCTAAGCAGATATTTAATGGTTTTTTTTTCTAATTTGCTTTGATTTTGTGTTTATTTTTGCTTTATTTCTGATTTGTTTTGTGACTGCATTTTCATTTATTTTTGTTGTTTCTGCTTTGTTTTGCATTTTGTTTTGTTTTTAGTCTGATTTTTGTAATTTTGTGTTTTCATTTGTTTTTCTTTTGTTTTGATGTTTTGTTTTGTTGCTTTTCATTTTGCTTTGTTTTTGCTTTGCTTTTTTTGTCTTTGTTTTTTTGTTCTTTCGTTTTTTGAAAAAACAAAACAGTAACATTAGCCACCCACTTACATGGTCACTGATGCACTGTAAAAAATGTATGTAAAATTTACAGTGGTTGCCAGCAAGCCTGTAAATTAACAAGGGTATCATAAATCATCAACTACAATTATACTGTAAAAACACTGTTATATCATGCACTGGGTTAAAACCTATGTTAACTCATTTCATTTGTGGAAACCGATTGCCTTAACTTGGTCAATTGCCATTTAATATTTATACTTAGTAATGTGAGTATATTAGTACTGTGAACTTCTTAAATAAAAATTAAATCTAAAATAATCTAAAATAAAAAATCTTCTTAAAATAAAATCAACTTAAATGAGTTAACTAGAAACATCAATTTAACTCAAACCTCTAGCTAACTGCTAGTTAACAACAGCACACATGCATGTGGTAAAGTACTTAGCAGACACATTATCACTGCATCAGCAACTATATTATGCATTGTAGCGTAATTACCATTAGCGTAGTTGCAGTAAGTCTTTTAATGCAAAATGTAAACAAGCACACCGCCATATGTATGCGTGTAATATGGACAACCATTCTTTGCTCAGCATGTGTATGAGTGTGGGTGGTGCTTTCTGTCAACAAATTGTGAATAGATTTGAATAATATTTGCATATGGGTTTGCAGCATTTCAGATGGCTGGCACAACATTTAGCTGCCCATCTGTCTGTGTAATTGTTGTAGTCAATGCCAAAAAAACACACACACATTCACACAAAAACTCTGTTAATGCTCATTACATACAATATCAAGTCCTAGATGGTGTTTTCTGCTGTTGTCTTGCCGTGGCATGTAAGATCTACAAAATTGTTGTCTTTCAATTTTTCCACCCTACATTGAGAAAGACAAGCTATTCAGTTACATTATGTTGTGAAGAAAAACAGTGCAGTTTAACAAGCATCTTGAATGATCTAACACTGTCTAAAGCTTTCTCAAGAATACATGGTTTGGCCATGTGTTTATTGACATGATCCATTGTGAGTGATCATTATATTCTTCTCTCTAAAGCTTCGAGACAGACAGAAACGGATTATATTGATTGGTTAAGAGCTTGTATGCCAGTAATTTCTATAGACCTTCTCTAAGTGTCTTTTTACTGCTGTCTCTGTGAGTTTATCACACTGTGCATACTGCTTTGCCTTTGCTTGTCACTTTATGCATTCATACACTCTTTGACTAGGGTAATTCAATGACAGTCAATGCTCTGTCTCAGATTGCTAAGCCTGTTTGGAAAAGCTGTCTTTTGTTTAAGGCTTTGGTGGCTTTGGGGCTTTTGGGGTGTGTGTGTGTGTGTGTGTGTGTGTGTGTGTGTGTGTGTGTGTGTGTGTGTGTGTGTGTGTGTGTGTGTGTGTGTGTGTGTGTGTGTGTGTGTGTGTGTGTGTGTGTGTGTGTGTGTGTGTGTGTGTGTGTGTGTGTGTGTGTGTGTGTGTGTGTGTGTTTCTCCAAATACACATTTATGTGTGCACACATGCTTCTTTTGTGAATGTGTGTCCCTGTTGATGCTTGTAGTAGTACATAACTGACATCCCCTCCCCCCACCCAAACACACACACACACACTCACAACTTTCTTTCTCTCACTTTATTTGTTCCCTCAAGCGTTTGACTGATAGGATGACTGTGAACAATTGAAATATTGCCAGAGGATTCAGATAAAGATATAGTAAATATATAACAGAGTAAAGTAAAACTACATGTTTATATTTTCTTATTAGCTTCTCACCAAGATGCTATAAGTTGTCATGGGTGGTTGTGAATGGTTTTTGCCCATTGCTAGCCTTGTGAAAAAGAAGTCCATTATAGGCTATACTTTAGCATACCTTTTAAAAGCAGCACTTTATTTGACAGTCCTGTTCCTCATACATACTATGTACTTATTATAGTAATTGCAATAACAGGGTAATAACTAGGTTCTAACCCTGAAACTACCCCTAAACCTAACCTTAACCCATGTAGTTACCTTATATTACCCAGTAATGTCTAAGGTAAGTACACTGTAAGTACATATAAGTGCACATACTATAAAATAAAAACGGCAACAAATCTACCTGGTGCAGCCTGGACCACGGAACATAATAAACATGCTCCAGCCAATAATCGACAAGAATGATTTTAAATGTGCGTTCATGACTGTTTCAGGAAGCACGGAGGGGAGGGGGAGGAGGAGGAGGAGGAGGGAGGGTCTAGCTAACCTCTGTTTTGTTTGACAACACTTAGAATGTCAAGAGAAAGTTACTCCACCCAGGATCACTTAGAGCACCTTTAAAAGAACATTTATTATAGAAATAATATACTTTACAAGAATATGCTTAAGTGCAAAATGTGAACTCAGTGTTTTCAGATACTTAATTGCATGTTATGTACAATTAAATAAATACATTCAATTAAATAAATACATTATTATGCATTTTATACATTTATTATTATTTATTTTAAATTCAATTAGTTGAACTTAAAAGTGCTTTTTGACCCATTTAAGTAGGACTTAAGTACATCTGAATGTGCATTTATGGTAAACTAAAATGTAATTTCTATTGAAACTTGTCAAGTTTTTAAATATATTTGAATTCCACATTTGCAGTGATGGTTGCAGTTTAGTACATTTAAAATATATTAACTTTACATGTATGTTACATGTGCTTTAGTGTTATTCAATAAACATCAAATTAAGTGTATCTAAATTACTAAAACAATTGTTTTAAAAAAAAAAAACCTTTTATTTGACATTTACAAAGTGCACTTTTAAAAGTTTGCTTGACAGTGTGTAAAGAAACAGTCATTACATGATCATTTAAAAGGATATTTCACCCAAACATTTAAGTTACCCCATGATTTATTCACTTTCAAGCCATCCTAGGTGTATATGACTATCTTCTCTTAGATGAACACAATCAGTTATGTTATAAATATATAATTTATAATTTATCTTCCAAGCTTTATAATGGTAGTGGATGGCGCTCACGATTTTGAAGCCCAAAAAAGCACATCCATCCATCATAAAAGTAATCCATACAACTCCAGGGGGTTAATAAAGGCCTTCTGAAGAGAAGCGATGGAGCTTTGTAAGAAAAATATCCATATTTAAAACTTTCTAAACTAAAATAACTAGCTTCCAAAAGCAGACGACCATATGCATACTGTGCAAGTCGACTTGTGTCAAAAGAGTTAACTTCTGACAAAAGAAGAATCATGAGAGGCGTCTAAGCTTATGCTACATCCTATGTTGATAGGATGTAGCATAAGCTTAGACGCCTCTCATGATTTAAACAAATAGGGCTGGGCAACAACTTCAAGCTACTCTTCTCTTTTATCGAAATCCTCTGATATTTCTGTTTAAAAAAACTCATTTTACGCTTCTAATTCTTGACCGGTGTGTTGTTTTGCTCTCTGCGCTTCCGTGTTCGTCGTTGCATCATGTGTTGTGTCAGGGGTCACTCTTTCGCCGTAAATCAGTATGTATGTCCATCTGCCGGAAGCTAGTTATTATAGTTTATAAAGTTTTAAATATGGATATTTTTCTTACAAAAACGCATTGCTTCGCTTCAGAAGGCCTTTATTATGCCCCTGGAGCTGTATGAATTACTTTTATGATGGATGGATGGATGGATGGATGTGCTTTTTTGGGCTTCAAAATCGTGAGCGCCATTCACTACTATTATAAAGCCAGGATATTTTTTAATATAACTCTGATTGTGTTAACCTAAAAGAAGATAGTTATATACACCTAGGATGGCTTGAGGGTGAGTAAATCATGGGTAAACTATTCCTTTAAGTTCACTGTTTTTTTTCTAGGCTTGATTGTGTTTATGGGGTGCAGTTTAACATGTATTAATGATTTGTTTTTAAAAAATGGTGTATTTTTCATATATTTTACCTTTATTCTACACCACTGTTTCCCTTCTCCTAAAAACGCTTTGTTGAGTTACTGGTTCTATGAAGCCCCTCCCTCAGAAATACGCAATGGACTGAGATTGGTTAGCTGTCCCAGTGTATTGTGATTCGTTGTCCGGAATACTTTGTCACAATTCACGTTGTCCGGAAACGGCACGCCCCTTACCATTACGGGCAAACGTTGCATGAGCTTCAGTCAAAATCCAGTCTTTACTTCAGTGGAAATGTAAATAATGGCGTCAATATTGCTGTATCAGTTTGAACCTGAATCAGTACCAGATAGCAGTAATGATGAAGAAGGTCAAGCAGAACCTCCGCAAGCATGGCTTTTAATGGACGTTTATGATTGTTAAGTATTTTTGTTTGTATTTGTGTCAAAGTGTTTAGATATGCTGTATATAGTGTTCTGATTAAAGCTTTACTGTAGCCAAATACATGACTGAGTAATATTTTTGTAAAGGTATTGTTTAATTTATTGCATGAACGAGCATGTGGGTAAACACAACATAAAGGCCGTAATGAAACAATGGTGTACACTGATAACAGAAACGCCAACAAACACCAACGCAAGTTTGCTGGTGTTACATAGAAGTTTGTTAGTGTTTGTAGGCATTTGTTGGAGAAGTATGAAATAGAATTTAGCTAACTGGCTAGCAAAGCCGAACCGCGTTGGTCTTTGTTTATGTCCCAGAAACTATATAACTTTATAAAAAAAATAAAACTTACTTACAGGTTGGGGCTCATAAACAGCATCTTCTGCTTTTAAAGTGGGAACTGCTCCATCTTTCAGTAATAGCCTTTGTGTAAATCCAGCATTGAACTTGTAGATTCTGGAAGCTGTCTTCCGTAAAATGTGCAACACAGACAGCTAAATTAGCATTATAATTGTCAGGTACAGAATTAAACATAAATTTTAAACATTATTCCCGAAGTCCAGCATCCCTAGGAAGAAGACTTTTATCCACGCGACATGGCCTCGCACACTTTTTTTCGTGTTCCCGGGGACAGTGTTAATGTTAAATGCAGGGTTTATGATGTCACCAACCCGAGCAGAAGCTTGTTGTAGTCCAAACCGGTCGTTTTTGTAGACATTATACTGCCATAACTTAAGACAATATCTCTGTTTGCATTGAACTTTCAGTGCTGTAACTTTGCAGATACTGTTTATGCTCAAGCAGCAACATTACACATTAACTAAAGTTAAAAAAGTGAAATCGCAATGAACCAGGAAAAGTTTTCGAAAAATATGTAATTTTGGGTATTTTTCACCTGTTTTATTGTCCACGATATGTGGAATCATACATGTCCATAGCATAAACCATGTAGGATGTGCTTCTTTTGCTGCTGAAAAACCCCTAACCATAAGTTTTGGCAATAGTAATAGCAGCGCTTCTCTTTGTATGAACTATTTATTATTAGTTGTCAATGACTTCTAGGTAGAAATATAGCAGGTATGTAAAAGAGTAAAGTAAAATTTAACACAAAGGGAGTGAAGTAGTACAAAACTCAGAGTATTGACTTCTTATCAGCTCTCTGGCAGACACAAGCACTCTGAGGAGGGCTGACCTACTTTACTCTTTGTGTTGGGTGTCTTATATAGATACTGCTTTTAGCGGCAATGGGTTTTTTCTGCTCTTGTGTGGTTTCAAGCCTTGTGTAAGTTTCTGTCTTAATGAGGAAAGTCACTTCTCACACACTCTCACTGCAATTGAAACCACAAGAAGTGCAGATTATGGAAGGGATAATGTACAGTCAGCCATTCATTATTGCAAGGGTGATCAGATCTTGTATCTTGCTGTACATTATCCTGCTTATTACACAGCTATAGTTGCCATTGCCAAATAGATAAATACATGGATGTGGACTATTGATTTGAGCTCAAATGATTTCATTACCACCTCACTTATAAAATCCCAATTTAGCCATAATTACAATGCAGGAAGTAATCTGCCTAGCAACTAGAACACTGTTACAATATTAAAATATTAATTAATATATTATATAGGCATTTTTAATCTGCAATTCAAGCTCACATATTTACATGTCTTCCACTCTCATCCAGGTCTTTGTCTTGTTTTTTCAAGTGACATTTTTGTTTTATTGCTTCTAGTCATCTCTCAAAAGTTCATATCATGAACTAAATACCGAAGTCCTCCAGGGCTGTTTTTACTGCAGTTGGTTGCTAATAGTTTTGATTCGTAAGTTAGTGCCAATTAATTATATAATTTGATTTGATATGGAAATAGAGAGACTATAGAACGATATGAGAGATATTAAAGTAAACGTACCATGCAGTATATTGAATTGAAACACTATGGAAATACTATTTAGTCGACATTATACAAACATATTTGATTGCTCACTGCTGATATTAATCAGAATTAAATATTCCAGAACACTGTGTATTGAATAGTCATATACATTTACATTTATTCATTTAGCAGACACTTTTATCCAATGTGACTTAGATATAATGTTAATGTAAAGTTTCTCTCTTTATACATTTTGTTGTGAGACACAAAGAATGTCTTCGTTTTGGATTTTGGAGTGTCTTAGGCAACTCTGATATGTATGTGTGCATGCTTCACATACACGCGCACACGCACACACTCAAATTGTCTTTGATCACAGTAAAGCGCTGCATTACTGCGGTAGGGGTTTAGAGGAATGAGTGCATGTTCATGTGTGTTTTCCAAAGGGAGATGGCAGTGTTTGTTTCTTTATCTCTTTAAACTGGCATCTGATCTGACAGCCTAAAGGGGCTTTGATAGCAGCGAGGTTGGCAGTCAGGAAAGTGATGTATGTTCACTTCATCTGACAAGTTGTTAGTTCTGTCTGGCATGCACACATATACAAATACATCCCCCTTTCTTTGCCACTTCTACTAGTCTAGATAGTCTGTTGTTGCCTCTGATGTTATTATACATCTCTCTCATATTGTAGAACGTTGCACTTCTTTGTCAGAACCTTGCGTTAGCAGTTAGCGCATGTACTCCAGGCTCATTGAGCTGTGGAAGATTCAGGATTGAATCCAGGATGAGAGAGAGAAAATGTTTTACCCACTAGCTGTTTGAGAACGCTTTTATTTTGTTTGTTTGTATAATAATTATTAAATAAGAATTATGTAATAATTTATTTATTAAATTAATTATATTTAATAATGTATGAATATAAAGTGAGTGTGTGTGATTAATATAAATATATATATATATATATATAAATAACATAACATATAACACATAGCATAACATATAACACATAGCATAACATATAACACATAACATAACATATAACACATAACATAACATAACATAACATAACATAACATAACATAACATAACATAACATAACATAACATTAGGGGTGTGACGAGACAGGTAGCTCACGAGAACGAGATGAGAAAAGACAATATTTTTACACACTATTTTTAAGAAATCCTCATTTCAGTTCTCTTTAATGAGTATGAATTATCATATGCATAAAAGACAACAATACTCAAGCACTGTAAAAGGTCAACTAACTCAACTGACTGAGTAGGCTCTTCTGTATGATTTCAGTCTCTTCAGACCTTGCTGTACATGATTTATGCTTCTACAACATTTGACCTCTTAACTGAACTCCTTTCCACAAACTGATCATAGAAATAAAAACAGTATAAATAAAAATTGTAAAACTTTACAATAAGGTCTCATTTATTAACATTAATGTATTAACCAACATCAACTAACAATGGGCAATATATTTGCTACAGTATTTATTAATCTTTGTTTATGTTAGTTAAAAAAAAGTCATTCATTGTTAATACACTGTGAACTATCATGAACTAACTAATGTTAACAAATGAAACCTTACTGTTTGTGCTTAATAAGATTAAGAGAAAACTTTTTTTATGGTAACACTTTACAATAAGTGCAGCCATAATCATACTCTCTCAATATTCAAAGTGCAAATAAGACCACATTTTTCTTTAATACAGAGCTAAGAGATGGTTACAACTAGGTACATAGCCCAGCCTAAAATAGCTTTCATATTGAGAGAGATTTGCATTTATCAGGGAGCCGCTTTCAAAATGCAGGGTATTGAAATCGCGTTTGAATGCGCCCTCGCGTTTACTTTCACTTTTGCGATCGCGCGTACTCTGTGAATATGGAGTGCCAGTGACCGTTATCCAACTGAATTGTTTTTTATTTAAATGCAAAACAAAATGACAGTGGAAGCGTAATGTAAACATAGCAGTGGCATATTCTTTCCTAATCATCCTAACACACTGTCATGGCAATATCACGAGACT